>NC_052621.1:14567409-14867409 GCF_016545825.1 Eucalyptus grandis
GAATTCTTTGAAAATATTGCGAGCATCACAGTTTTGCTTTTCTTTTTTGTGGTGAATCTCTTGGTGACTTTCTGTTTGGGTGGATCTATATGTGTTATTTTACAGACTCTTTGCTGTTATACAATGGTTTTGCTTATTTATCTATATGAACTAGGATAAATAGATGCCTTGGAGATGGGAGCACCGCTGCAATATCAGAGCTTTCTTCTATCTTCATAGAGTTAGCAGAATCAAAATGAGCAATGTCAGTTTTTTCATCTGTCTTGCGTGCACAGGTAATGCTTACTAACTATTCTCATGATAACAACTTTTGAGTATGTCATTGCAGAACGACATGGTGATTACATCATATAGTCAGCATTTTACCTCCGAGAGGTGACAACTACATCCTTGTCGTGGCAAATGCGTGAACTTGCTTCAGCAAAAAAGATTTATAAAGATGAACTTCTTCTATGGTGTATCCTGCATGTATCCAGAAGATCTTGGATTTGAATAACACAATGACTATGTTGTCTCCCTGGCTAAATTGGTTTTCAGGCAGGAGCATGAATTGTTGCTTCAGTAGGAGATTCAAGTTGCCAGGGCCAACGTGAGAAAAGAATGCTTGATTTCTTTTGTGGGAGGCTTTGGTTCAATATAACTGAATTTTGGTAGACTGCAGATGTTAGAACCGAACCTTTCCCATCTTCTTGTGCTAGAAAAGAATTTACAGTTCATGAATGCAAAGCTAGATAGGAAGTATGCAAAAGCTCGAGGCTAGTCTGCACAAACTACACAAACCTGATATTCTTTTTCAAGGAATTGATAAGACCGGAAAGCTTCCTAACAAGTTTATTCATAATCAAACTATGCATCCCAATGTTAATACTTCTATTCATAACACAGAGCACACAAGTCTTACACTCAAAAATATGATATTTATCTGCTTTTGCTGCAGAAGATAACAATATCAGATGTCAAGTGTTGGCACTGATTCTAATTGACTTGCGTAAGAGCGTTAGTTGAAACGTCAAACAAAAAGGTGGTCTCCTGCCTTCCTAATTCTTTCTTTCTGGATAAGAGCCTTCCCAACCCTTTAACTTCATGCACTTCGCTTGCAGCTTTTTGAGACCAGCATTGCAAGTGTTTTTCTGAGTACCCCCAATTGTGTGCTCACTCTGTCCACTTTTGCCTGCAGAAATGCATCTAGCTCAGCAAAATCGAGGCTTCAAGTACTTCCATTACCTTAAAAAAAATTTGTTATTGCCATATTTTCTGTTGATTATAACTTATTGTGGAGATTGAGTCTGTATATGATATAACAAATGAAAAAAGAACAGGGCTATTCACCACATTACATGGCAGTATCTTGCGGGCGTTTGTTGGCTAAAGTCAGTTCAGTGAGAGAGCATTTCTGTGATGAAAGCATACCGTGGGTAAGATGCATTTGATATGTGTAATCAATGGGCAAGGGCATTCATCACAGACGCAAGCACCCAGTTTCAGGTCCGTTTCTCTCAATGGTTAAAGGTTACAATAGTACTCACTGGCATCGTCTTCAACGAATGTAGCGTAGGGTGTGACGTTCATTGATGGAGGTGATGGCAATCTTTATTGTTGGTGTTAACCGTGGAAGACAATCATGGTTGACATAAAGATTGCACTACACAAGAACGTGAAAGTTGAAAGTGAAAACTTTACCAGACATTGCATAGGAAGCACAGGTCGGTAGATCTAATATAAGAAAGAGTATATGCTCAAGGAGCTGATGTTTCGAAGTGGCCTTCCAAAAGTGCATGTAATGTTGAAGTCGAAGTCGCATTCTGCATAGTGAAAGATGGCGTCAACGCTCGTCAGGACATGCGTCAGTGAGCCTTTTTTCCTGATACGGGAAGAAGTGGATGTGTCGGTGAACGGGGTGTTGCATAACTGAGGGCAATTCAGCACATGATTTACGGAGCAGAAAAGAGCAGCTCTGCTCCAGGCAGGCATGGGCTAAATCTTTGACATTTTTATCAGGAGCCTTGCTCGCACGATCCTTCATACGACCCAGCTCCAGCGGCAGCGGATGATCGTGAATTGGAGAAAGGAGGCAATCTAGACAAGCATAGACCTCACCTAGTATGCTTCATTCACAAGCTTTGCACTCGATTCTGGTTTCAAGCTTCACGTGGAAGGACCCCCGTAGATGCTGATGGGTGAAATGGTTAAAAAAACTGAGCCTTTCTCGCTCTTCAGATCTTGTGAACATAGAGTTATAGCCATGCAGTCCACGTCAAGGCTGAAATTGCATTCGCTGCAGGGGGAAACCAGATGGAAGGCATTACATCGGAGGTCTACCGATTGATCGAAAGCAAGAGAGAGGGTGATCATGGAGAGACGGGCGTTGCATCTCTGGGGGAAGATTCGGCACAGCTCTCTTGGAGAAAGAATATACACATGTAGCATCGATAGACCTCACAGGCTTCGCATTTGATTCTACTTTTCGTCCCGAGATGATAGGATGTGAGCGGATGCTAATGAGCAAAATGTTGGATGGTCACATTCTCAGAATACTCATCAGGTTTAGAGTTGTGACTAGGCAGACATAAGCAATATCGGGCTGTGCAGTAAGGCTCGACCATTTGTACGGCAAGAAGGAAGCCTGCTCACACGCATGGCAACTACGACAATCCTCCTCATCTTCCGCCTCCTAGGTTTTCAATCAGGGACAGCATATGAAACGGGTGTTCTTGGGCGTACAGCGTAGGCTCGTGAAAGAAGATTCAACACGTTTTAGGGATGAGCTGCTGATTTCAGACCAGCTTCAAGTACAACCTTCCCCTCAGGTTCGCGAAATTCAATGCATGATCACCCAGGCAAATTAGGAAATAAAGAGGCATTGTGAAATAAGTAATACCGATACCGACACGCGACACGACACAACATGATACGCCGATATGTTGTTTCTATAAAAAAAAAAAAAAAAATTTCCAACACGTTGTGCATTAAATGTATATTTTTATCCATACATAATAATTTATCATTTTATGATTATTTTAATCAAATTAATTTGATTTAAATTCACAAATAAATAAATAATAATAAAAGTCTAGAATGAATTTACATTAAAATATTAATCTACTATTTATTAATATCATTTATTATTTCAATTCGATCAATTCAACTTTATTCCAATAATTCATAAAACTTGGAGAGAGAAAAAAAAAAAACAAGTAATTCACATTATGGACTTACGTGTCATACGCCCCCATGAGAAAAGAAAAAAATTGTGGGGTGAATTATGTTTCACGGGAAGTAAAAGTTTGAAAAGAATAGAAGACTAGTTTTTTTTTTTCTTTTGCCATTTATTATCTTTATTATTGTTTTTGTAATTTTCACATATCTACATTTTAACTCATAATTTATTGAAAATTTTTAAAATTGACCTCACGTGTCAGAAATTCACATGTCTAAATTCCAACTCGAGTGTCAAAAAAGTTGAGTAGCTATCGGATTTTCCGACATATGTTGACCGAGTATTGAAGGGTATCCAAGAATGTCGGAGAGTGTCAAACACTCCAACACGATATGAAAGCTCCCGAAAAGTGTAAAATATGGGTTTTGACCCAGTCAAAAAGAAAATAAAAGAAAAGAAAAAGGTAGAAGCTTCAGCAGAGAGAGAGGAATCGAGAGTTTTCGGGAGAAGGAAAAGAGAAGAGAGAGAGGGAGGGAGAGAGAGAGAGGAGAGAAGAAAAGACAGAAAAAAAAAGGGAAAAAGAAAAGAAAAAGGAGGAGATAAAAGGGAAAGAGAGAAGGAAAGAAAGGGAGAGAGAGGGATGGCAGAGAGCTCGAACGCAAAGAGAAAGAAGAAGAAGAAGAAGAAGAAGAGAAAAAGAGGGGCTTCATGCGTTCTCATCACGGGAGCCTCGCCAAGCCACGTTAACTACGTAACACAACGCCCGGTAAGCACTCTCGCTCCCCCTTCGTTCAATCGGAGTAATTTTGGACCTAGGGCTTCAAATTCGGAATTTTGGGAAAATCGAGCGGCAAAGTATGATTTTTGAGTCGTTGAGCTGCATATTTTTATAGAAATGGTACTTTGAGATGTTGTGAAGCTATAGCATCTTACGGATCGTGATTTGAGCTTACGGTTTGTTCGAAACGGAATTTTGAAGTTGGGGGTATTCTGGTACTGTAGCGAACAGTAAGCTTCGAGCTTGTTTTTTTGTTGTTTTCAGTACTGTTTTGGGGTGGCCGAATTGGAGTTGTTGTTGAAACGGAATTTTGTAGAGGAAGTTATGGCGGGACAAAGTTGGCACATGGGTTGCGCCTAGCGGAAAATCGATGGGTTTTCGATAAATGCAAGCTTTTGTGGCGCATAGGTGTCGTTTTATCGACAAATAGGCTTAGTATAGACGAGTCGTTATGTGAATATCCTTTTTACTAGGCCTTTTGATAATGTTTTTCCATTAATTATTAGGGATCCGAGTGCGTTGGTTCGAGTGAGCGTCGTAGTTGATTTTCGACTTTCCCAGGTGAGTGGTGCTATCTCTTCTAAGAATTTATAAGCTCATGTCTTAAAAATAATAAATATTTGATATTTGATGAGTTATAAATAAGCATGTTTATAGTATAAAAGTTGAATCGGGCATTTACTGCGTTTTGATATTTAAGAATAGCGTGAGAACTTTTTGGTGGAAATTTATATTCTGTTTGATGAACGGAATTGAGAAATATTATATGTTTTGAGTTTGTGAAACCTTTTTATGAAGATCTCGGCTTTGAGATAGTTTATGGAAGGCTATATGAATATTGATTTGTGATTAACTTTTTGAAATGTATTTGATTTAGAATTGATTTATTGAGACGAGTCTTGAAATTATTTAAGAATGTTTTATGAAAAGTATTTTGGCGGATAAGTTGAGTTGCGAAATCTTTTTGTGATATATGAAATGTTTTATGGATTTGGTTTTGGAATTATGGATAGTGTTGTTTTGGATTGATGTGGATGCTCAATATCGCTGTGAGCCCAGCGAGGGGCTTCTGGGTATGCGCATACTATTTTAGGATATCCTTGTGGGCCGAGCCACTGGCTAATAATAGGTGGAGACATTGCCAATGGGGGATCTTGATCGCCTCATCACTAGGCGTTGTATCGTGACCATGGTTCGATATTGAGCAACAGATTGGTCAATGGAGTGGACCATTGACATGTGATATGAGATGGGTCGATGGAATTAACAATCGACGTGTAATTTGAGATTAGTCGATGGAATGGACCATTGACGTGTAATTTGAGATTAGTTGTTGGAATGGACCATCGACATGTAATTTGATATTAGTCGTTGGAATTGACCATCAACGTGTAATTTCATTTGATTATCAATATGTGGTTTGATGAGATTAATCAATGGCCATTGATTCATGTTTTATGAGATTAACCAATGGGTTAGACCATTGGCATTTGCCTATTATTATCTTGAATATTTTTGCTTTGAACATATTGTGTTAAAGTAAGAAATGTTATATTTTGGCCTTAAAGGTTTGTTATATTTCTGGGTTTGGTGGGGTATGAGATTAACCAATGGAATGGACCATTGGCGTGTGAATTAATGAGATTGATCAATGGATTAGACCATTGATGTTTATTTTGATGTTATTATGAGATATTTATTTTTGTTATAAATATAGCTATGTTGAAGCGTATGTAACTTATTCTTTTTACTGTATATTTGTTATATCCTAGATTTGAGTTAAAAGAGTTGCGATTTGGTTTTGTAAATATGCATAGTGGGTGCTTGATCCGCTTAGAAGAGATGCACTACTCACTGAGTCGTGGTTACTCACCCCTTTATTTTCCAATCTTTTTTCAGGTTCCTCGACTAACGATGAGTAGATACGAGAGCGATATGGATGTGGGGACTTTTAAGAGTTGGATTTTGAGAGCTCTGAGGCTACGTCTTTTGAGTGGAAGGACGGCCATGCCATTCCCCTTTCTTGTTGGTTTTGGGGTGTAACAGAAAGTGTTGGTGCTTCATAGGTTGTAAATGAAGTTGTACTTGTTGAGTGATATCAACGCGAAGCAAATGAGGTGAAATGAATCGTACCCACTCCCCTGTTGTACTTCAGTGTTAATTTGTACTTTTTTATTTTATTTTATTTATGCTTTAATGCTATAGTTAATAAAACTAAAGTGGCCCATGAAAAGTTTCACATCATTTTTCATTTAGTAGTCAGCTGCAATTATAACATAATTTTCCATAAATTAACCAATATATCAAACTCCAAACATTGGATAAGGTCGAAAGGTGCATTCACCTTCAACTAGTCTATACATTTATTAGAAAGTGCTAATCCAACTTTAAAAGTAACTTACTTAAGACAATATTGTGACAATGGTTCTAGAAATTGCTAAAATGGATGTAATTGATATAACTTAATAGCCTATAAAACTAAACTCACCTTATATGTAAAGTTTTGTTTACATTTGCTATTATATACAATTCGTACAAATGGTATGTGTCGCGACATAATCTCGGGTGCACCACTTAGGCTTTGGCTAATGGGCTACTAGCCTAAACTTAGCTCGGGTTTTTTCAAGTATATATCAATTCGCGACTTAGGTTCAAGTTTTTAGCATGCAAGAGATTATTAGTTAGGAGTCACCACTAATCAGTTTATGGTAGATTTATTAGACACCTAAGTAAAATAATTACAGAATTATTTTACTCCTACGAACCAAAAACTTTAGATACAAGAACTTGATTACACTAGATTTTCCTAATACTCTTTCGGTACCATTTTTTTTTTTTATTTTCAAAAATATCTTTGTAAATTTTCTAATACCCTTTCGGTACCATTCTTTTTATTTTAAAAAATATCTTTGTAGGCAATTTGGATTGGTTTTAGTCTAAATCACTATCATGCAATGAGATGATCACATGAATGCTCAACCATTATTAAACACTCAATGAATCAAATTAATTGCATCAAAAGAATTAAACACACAAAGTAAACAATTATTTTTTTGGGTTTTTCTCTTTTCTTGGAATCAGAACTTTACTATATACCGTGCATTCAAACTACATGACCTAACTCTATTAACAAGCAACTTCCAAATAAATGAGCCTAACATGCAAACTATTTGACATGCACCTAATATTTTTTTATATTTTTTTATTAAAATTCGTAATAAAAAACCTAATTAAACTATCTAAAATGACTAATTTTCTAATCTATTTTAGGGATTAATTTAACTTAAACCCTATCATATCTTATAAAACTATTTTTAAAATAAGATTATTAAAATGTGTAAACATTATCTAAGACCTTATCTATAATAAAAGAAAATGTTATCTAGATCCAATCCTAATCTATTCCAAAATTATCTAAACGTGCAATCTTATTCAAGCTAGATAATGAAGTCCTACATATAGCCTAACATATAATCTAATAAAAGAAATCAAACTTAATTTATGAGACCCCTAACCAATACACCATTTGACATTTTTTTTTTTTGGGTATTTTTCGAGATAAGCAATTTTCAAATAAACATTATACCTAAATCATTCAGGATATTCATCAAATGAAGGATTAAAATAAAAAATAATCCGTGCTCTCACGGATTATTTTTTATTTTACATCACAACATATAAGAAAGTTTAAAATAATTAAAAATTTGATCTGAAATCTTACGAATCAAATTAATAATTATAATGATTTAAGAGTCAAAATACTATCAAAGTGCCAAAAAAAATCAATATAATTAAAAAAATAATCCGATATCTTACGGATCAAATTAGTAATTATAGTGATTTTGGGCAACACCCAACGAATAATGCTAAAATGTTCATAAAATCAACATTAACATCTAATGTTCCAATTTAAGCAATAATAATGAAACTTGATTAAAAAAAATTAACTTGACTGGATTTTTATTTGCTAAACGGGACCGGCGCCTAGGATTCGCAAACGATGATTTGCGCCAGGGTCGGGCTGTGGCGTGCGGACCAGCTGCGGGCCGTAGCTGGTGGTGGTGGTATGGCACCGGAAATTTATTAGAAACCTGCAAAAAAAAAAAAAGGACGGTAGAGCTGGAACACCGCTGCAGGCGCTGCTGGAGCAGTGCAGCAAGTGGGGCTGCCGTGGCTGGTTGGCGGAGGTGCGGCGACCAGCGAGGGACGGGCAGGAAGAGGCGCGGCAGCTGGCGGCCAGAGACGGTGGCGCGGGCGTCAGGCGGAGACGGTGGCGCGCGTTGCTGGCGTCGCTCGAAGGAGGAAGGCGGCGGGCGGGCTGCTGCGGCGTCGGCGCTCAGAAGGCAGGCGTCGACGGGCGGGCGGAGTAGCGCTTGCGGCTGTGGAGTTGCAGACGTCGCTCGTGGCGGGCGGAGTGGCGCGGCGACGGCAGCTGCAGGTTGCGGGCGTCGCTCATGGCTTCGAGCTGCAGGGGACTGGTGGAAGTGCAGCGACAGGCCCGGCGACGGCGCTCCGGCGATGGATGGAGGGCGGCAGCAGGCTGCAGAGGCACGGAGGTGCGGCGACGGGCGGGTGAGCCGGTTGCTACGGCGTCGGGCGGAGGCGTGGTGGGCGGAAGTGCAACGACGGGCTGCTGTGGGCCCCGGGCGGAGGCGCGCGACGTCGGCGACGGGGGTTCGCCGGAAGGAGGGAGGCAGCAGCGGCGGCGATCAGGGTGACGGGCAGCAGCGAAGACTCCTGAAGAAGAAGACCTCCCCTCTTCTTTTTTTCAAAAAAAAAAAAAAAGAAAAAAGAACCTCTCACGTCTACAGTCCCTCTCTCTCCGTACTCTGCTGTTTCCTTTTTTTTTTTTTACCTTCTTGAATGGACGAGAGAAAGGTTTTTTTTTTCTTTTTAACGAATTCTTTCACTATTGTTCCCCTTTTTTCACGAATTGTCGCCCCTCTTTTACAGTAGTTCCGAGCGCCCCCTTTCATGGCAATTTTCGAGCTTCTTTTTTCGGTTGCCTTAATTCATGGTCTGCTAATTGGCGCGTGATTTCGCGGCCAGCTTGATCTTTCCTTGAACACTTTGATTCCTTCAGTTTTATCAAATTTCTTGCTTTCTTATTCACCTAATTTCTTAACTCTTGATCTTTAATCGGGAATTTGCTTCCACGTATACTAAGATTCGAATATTTGCCAAAGCAAGGTTGGCTAATAAGAATTTCCACCTTCCCTTCATAATCAATCAAATTGATCCTCCCTTATTTTTTCTTTTATTTGCTCTAATGACAAAAAGTTATATACTATGCAATTTTTATTCTATTTCTTTAGGTCGCCAAAATTTAGATATCAACAGTACGAGCCAAATCTATTTTTTTTCTTGTTATCAATTTATCCATAAATGTGCATGTTCCACAGTAATCTTGAATTCCACATAATCGGAAGAGAGTTATGTACAATACAATGGTCAGTAAGTTATGTCAATAAGGTTCGTCAAAATAGTAGTTACCATTAAACTCGTAATGTTTATTATCTTTGAATAAAACTCAATTTCATTTTCAAAAATCAAAGAATTGTCTACATTTTTTACCCTTGAAAACAAAATATAGATTGAAGTTGTTACAAACCTAGTTCACCATACAACCTACGACTTCAACCAGTTACGCTGAATTTAGTTCCAAGGTCAAAAGTTGGCATATGTATAAACTACGAAGACTAAGACTCAGGAGAATATTTCTGCAAAGAACCAAAAAAAAAAAAAAAAAAAAAAAAACAAGGAGGTACTCTTCCAAGGAATTGTAAGTAAACATGTTCAAATGATCGAATGAACTACGTTTGGAGAAAGGAAAACCAGAGCCACGTAGAGCTCATATCTTTGGAAGCCGTTCTATTCTAACCTTACTAGGGGCTATAATAGTCAGATTGGGCGTGCATAGAAACGCTCCAAAGAAACGTTTCTAACACTTTTGTACGGATTTTGTTTCCGGGAACAAAAAAAACAGAAACGCAATTGGTTGCGTTTCTGTTCTTTTTTTTTTTTTGTTCTCGAACAAAATTGGAGTAAAAAAGAAACACAAAAGTTGTTTATGGAGAAAGAAACACTTCTTCGAAGGCAAAAAGAACAAAAACCAAAAGAACAAAAAACAAAACCGGAACAAAATTGGAGCAAAAAGAACACACCGGCTGAAGCTTCTCCTTCGTGCGTGCTCGTGCTCTCGGCTGAAGCTTCGTTCTCGTGCTCTCCCTTTTCCGGCGTCTCTCCCATCTCTCCGGCGGCTCCCACTCGGCTGACTCTCCGGCGACTCACCGGCTGAAGCTTCCGAATCCAGGTATGTTTCTGGTGCTCCTCCTTCTCCGGTCGACGATGGGCTTCGGCGCGGCAGATCTGGGACGGCTCGCTCGAGCCTCAAGCGAGCGTTGCTCGCCCAGATCTGCCGCAGATCTGGGACGGCTGCTCGCTCTCGAGCGAGCTCTCTGCCAGCTCGAGCAGCATCTCGAGCGAGCTGCAGCAGCTCCAGCGAGCTGCATTAGATAGTTTTTTAGTCCAAAATGCTATCTTCTGTTTGAAAAATTCATTTCAAATCGTTATATTTGTTTCCGGTATCTGTAATGTCCAGTGAGTATGCGATCTTCAATAGTAACTAGAATATTATAGAATGAGTTGCTGTTCTGGATAATTGGTTCTGAATCACATGAATATGTGTGTGTGTGTGTGAGGGCCAGTTACAGTGTATTCAAGTTAAGAGGTCGTGGTGGTAATCATCTTTTGGTCCTTTAACGTCGAAGGATTGTTGTTAGAAATGAAATTTTACTGCAATTAACAACTCTCTTGCATTTTGATTTTGATTAATGCTATTTGCTGCCGATACATCCGGCAGGCTTAAGTATTTTAATTTTGTTTCTCAGTGACGAGTTTGAGGCCAAAGAGTGCAGTGAAAGTCACCAAAGATTAAGATGATGATTTGTGGGGATCCATAGCGGCACCGGTTCCAAAGAGCGCCTCAAAACCTGACTGTAAAACCTGCCGTAACAACGGATGACGATCCATGGGCTGCCATAGCCACTCCTCCGCCTACCACCACTGCCAAGCCTTTATCGTCCAGTAGAATCTGAGGAGCTAAACCCACCGCTCCAAAATTGGGCGCACAGAATAAACCGGACATCGTCATCCGGAGTGTAAATCAGACAAATCAAGAAACAAGAACACTAGAAGAATCTGGGAGCCTGTACATTTTTGTCTTCGGGGGGTGTGGTCGACCAAATCAATCATAGCAAGAATCGGCACACATTTTGTTCGCGATAAGTTCTTCCTTTCTGGCAAAATTTATCATGTGTATCATTTCATTTGTAAACCACTTGTAATGTGATGGCTCTTTTAGGCCGGACAAACATTAGTTACTGCTTAACGAAAGCGGGCGCACAAGTTGGTGCGTGTTTGCGACAATCTGAGTCCCTGTCTGTTCCTCCTGCGTACAGCCATTGAATCGCAACTACGGTTCGGCTGCTTGCGTGAGCAGCTCTTTCGCGCATTTTGTCTTACGGCATGTGGTGTTGTGTGAGGTGAATTTGATGGAGATGTATACTATATCACAAGAGAAAGAGTTGACGCCACAGAAAATGTGATAAATTTATCGCAAAATAAGTTTTTGACCACTAAAACACAAATTGATACATCCAGTTGATGAGGGCTTGGAGACGGGCTTATCAGGGCACTTTTATTTGCAGTGGAGGGTTCACAAGAGAGCTCGGTATGAAAGCCATAGCCGATGGCAATGCAGACTGGTATTTTCGTATAAGGGCGCACATATGACCATGTGGAAAATATTTTTCTTCACTCACCATTTTTCAAAATTAAATTGATAAGCATTTAATGAGAATGAGAAATCAATATCAAGTTTTTATGCTTTAAAACTAAAAAATAAAAAAGTACTTGAAAAATTTGATACAAACTTTAATTACAAAATTTTCTACGAAATATGCCATATGATCATGTTAAAAATGTTTGTCCTCACTAACCATGAACAAAATAAAATTAATGAGCATTTCATAAGAATGAGAATTCAATATCAATTTTAAACTTTATTAAAGAAAAGTTTTTTTTTTAAGTTTAAAACAGAAATTTTTTTGTTGTTTACCAAACGTGTTTATGTTTTTTTTTTTTTCTATTCTAGGAACATAAATTGACTGCAGTTATCAAACGTGTTTCTATTCTTTTTTTATTCCAAGAACAGTTTTTTTTTACACTTACCAAACGCGTTCTTTTGTTCAAAAACTATTTCCCGGAACAAAAACTTTTTTATTTATTTCTGTTCCTAGAAACAAAAAAAGAACATAAGTGTTTCCATGCGCACCCTAATTTTTTGTCAAAATTAGTCTGAAAGATTGAATTAGCACTATGTCAAAAGTTTAAGATTAGATTGTCAGAATTATCAGGTTTATAATTAGATTGACACTAATGCAATAAATTTAGAACTTTTATGACATTTTTCCCATTAAAAAAGTCCTTGATCTGGCCAACTGTTTTTGGGGTCATCCTGGGCACGTTTCTCATATGTTTTGATTGTATTATTTGATAGTTCGAGTTATGCTATAAGGAATACATTTCTTTTGGTGAGCATTACCAATTATCTCCTCTAATTGCTTGAAAGCAAGAGAGAGAGAGGGTGATCATGGAGAGACGGGTGTTTATCTCTCTGGGGGATTCGGCGCAACTTTTGTGGAGAAAGAATATGCACGCATGGCCTCCATGGAATTTGTTGTTGTTACATTTCGGTATCGAGTTTTTTTTTTTTTTTTGAACAGTTTCGGTATCGAGTTAATAACTTTATAAAGCGTGTTAGTTACAACGCGTGATTAATGGAGTCATCTAATCGTAGTCAAAGTTTGTAAACACAAAGTCCCAATGGCTGAAGCATGCAAACCCGATTAACGGGACGATTATCTTGAGAGACTCAATTGTGAGATTGCCCTTACGAATTACATTTAATCCCCGGTGGGCTCTATACTCTCTCAAGTCTGTAATCGGCTTTAAAGCGCTATTAGCCAGGAGAAGGGGGAGGGGGGGCCTAGGCAACATCAAGTCAAGTGAGAGAATCATCTTATGAACTTTTTCCTCTTTTTGGTCGTCAAAAGGGTTTTTAATCTTCATTCAAACCATCAAGCCATGTCCTGTGAATCGAGCTACGCATTGTCAAAAGCCTAAAATCTGCTGCACTAATCTCTCTGTTGAAGACTGGAATCTATGGGATGGTGGCACCCCCTCCTTGGGAAGCTAACTCCAATCAGTGGTCATTAAATCCGGATCGAAATATCAAACGTCCAATCGGGTCCTCTCTTTTCCGCAGATCCTTCCCCGCGTGTGCGCGATCATGGTCGTCTGCTGGCTTTTCCCACCATGTCAAACGGCTTCTGTGTGGTGTGAAAAGAGTGAACTTTCCTCGTCGTGGGAGCCCTCTCTCTCTGTCCCTCTCTTCGTCTTCGGTTTCGAGGCATGGAAAGCGATCGGGTGTTAAAAGGTGGATTCCGTGTTGTTAAAAACTTGACTTCTCCGGCGGTTGAAACGAGTGAGCTTTTCTTTTTTCTGTGTTCTTCTTGGCCAGATTCTGTTCTCTTTCTTCCTGCTCTTGTAATTTCCCTTGCAATGAAGCAAGACTGGAGAAAGGGCTAAAACGAGACGCTCGGGATTGGACTTGGACTTGGGCTTGGGCTTAATGTTTTGCTCTCATTTATTATTTTTCGCTAGCCCTTTATTGCAACTTTAATCATGGAGATAAATCTTTTAGGCTATTGGGTGCTGATGGATACCATGCGGATTGCAGAGCGAGGACAAGGTCACGGGGAAAAAAAGTATGACAGATCAAGGACTTTTTTTAATGGGAAAAATGTCGGAAAATTCCTAAACCTACTATATTAGTGTCAATCTAATCCTAAATATTTTAATTGTGTCAATTTAGTTTTAATTTTTTTTTACTAATACAAATTCAGTCATTTCAACTAACTTTAACCAGAATTTACTGATATGGATGTTAATTGTCATACGTGACAATGGCCAATGTTGACATGGCGATTTAAATTATATTTTTAATGATTTTCAATTTTTTTATTAATTTCTCTTTTTTTCCTTTTTTTTTTTAAACTCATTTCTTTTCCTTTTACCAGTGACCGACCACCGGCCATAACCAAATGAGCTAGCCTCTCCTAGGCAAGGGTTGTTGTTGCCCACCAGTGAGGCTCGACCTAGCTAGGCCAAGGACGGCAAGCCCTAATGAGGAGGCCAATCCACCTAGCCATTGCCTATGGACGATAGTTAGTCATCGACAAAAGCAAGAAGAAAGGGAAAAAAAAAAAGAAGAGAAAAATATTATAAAAAAAAAAAAAAATCAAAAAATATTAAAATATTATTACAAATTTTCAATGTTCATCAATATCAATAATATCATGCTAAAACTAACTAAGAGAACTGAATCGATATAATTATGAAGTTCATGACTAAATTAGCATCAATGTAATAAAAAATAAACAATAAAAAAATAAAGTTTAGGACTTTACTTTTTTTCCTTTTTATATATAACCAAATAAAAAATAAATCAGACATTTCAAGGCTTTCGTCCACTCCATGGCGTGGTGAGGGGGTGAGGGTAAGGACATCATTTGATATTTGATTTTTCATGGAAAGTGGCACAGGACATCAGTTTTTTTTTTTTGGGTTTGGGCACGGGACATCAATTTGAGTACCTTTTTTCTTTTGGATGCTTTCGGATTCAATCTGATTTGAGTACTCATCCTTTTCATTTTGAGTACTCACGTCTGCGTGGTGAGGAATGAAAAGACGGGGACTTTCATTTTGGTCCGACCCTGCTCCAACCTCCCACCACCCACCACCCAAAATGTAGATCCTCTTTCTTTTCGGGTCCAAACCTGCTTCAACCTCAGGGTCGGGTCCGACCCTGCTTCAACCTCGGACCACCCAAAATGTAGAGTATTCAAATTGACCCAAAAGATTGATTTAAAAAAAAAAAATTGACCCAAAAGAAAAGAGTATAAAATGACAGTCTCACTCTTTCCATACCTCTCCTCGCCATACGCCATGGATCTTACCTCCATCGTCTCTATCCTTGTCAACCTCATCCAAGTGGATTACCAGGGGAAGTTGATTTCACCCTTTGCAACCCATCCTGTCGCCACCTGTATCGCCATCTGCAGCCCCCTCCTACATTTCTCTTTGGGGCGTGTCGCTAGTCGGGCACCACCGCCTTGTGGGCTTTCTCCTCCTTGTGATGGAGCAACGCACCTCCTCTTCCACTTCACCGGTTTGACAACGGTGTTTTCGCTCGCATGGTTGCTCCTTCACGTCTCCTTCCACTCCCTCCTCTGGTTCGTGCTGTTCCTGTTGCTTTCCGTGCGTTTGTTGCACGGCCCCGTTCAAAAACTTTGGCTGTGGTTTTACCGCAAACTTGTTCTCATGATTATCCATGCAGTGTGCTCCCGTTTCAGTAGAAACAAATCCCTCATTCTGTAGGCCAATTCAGTTTACTCGTCTGATCCTATAAATATGTCACAAAAATTCACAGCAAAATACATCACTTATGATGTTAGATTTATGTAAAGGATACCATTGTAGAAACATTCTAGAAATACAATTTAGATTAATTGGAGAAAGCTCTACCAGATACAGGCCTGAGTTGAAAAATTGCTGGGAGCAGGTAGGAAGTTTCAACTTAACAGAGCAATGTTCACTTTACAATCAATTGAGTTGGCTAAGCGAAATAAAAAGTGTTCAACTTTATTTGCGGGAGTACCCGATAATTTTTAAAAACACCATATGACAATATTTACACGTTTTTTAAGGTTTTGAGAAATTAGTAAAGCAAAAAGGGGAGAGAATGTCACCACAAACACACCTAAGATTTACATAACGCAGAATGCCCCCAAAAGTCGTTTATCTGACCCACAGAATGAAGTGAGAACTAAGTTAAAGCAAAGCTTACTGTGACATAAATTGGTAGATGACTAATGTAGGTATACCAAGAATGTGTCAAAATGGGTACACTAAATTATGTGACATGAGTTAAATTGGTGATGACAGGAGTAGATTCAAATCACAAGATGGTGACTTATTCATATATCCAATGTTAACATCGTTTAGTATGATGGTAATTGTATAACTTTAGTAATCTAGAATTATTCTTGACAACAATGGAACACCAGTAAATTTTCTAGAAAGGATCGGGCCCTATTTCCTTTCTATTGAATTTAAGGTACACGATAAAAACAGATCATAGGAATTTAAAAGCTTGTCTTAGCTTGTCTAGGCAGATAAGAAGCACTGTCCAAAGTAAAGCGCTAAAAAAGTTCGATTCCTTTTACCAAACCCAAGCCGGAAGACATATTAATTGTAAGCATGTGCTGCAAATTCTTCATAGAACTCCATATAAAAAATCTTCAACAACAAATGAAATATATCATCTTGCATTGACATAGAAGTAGATTGAATTCGTGCAATCACCAGTTCCTTATACAGCATTATTGGAGTGTCAGCTTTCAGCTTCATGCAATTTTGAGTCGATTTTCCAACATGTATAAAATCAGGGTCCGTTTGCTCCCATGAAAACTTGTTAGTGAAAACTGGAAAGTACTACCAGCAAACACATCAGGTACCATGTTTTGGTTTTCTTATTCCTAGAAGCTTGTCAATGCGACAGGAAACTGCATTACCTGAACATTACTGGGCTTAAGTATATGTCGTTATGTAATAAAACACTTGCAGCTTTCTTCTATGGTGTTATAGTTAAGATGGTTTTCAAACTTATCAATTGATGAAGTTGCGTAAAGAGGTGTGATCTGTAATAGCCGAGACAAATAATTTGTTCATTCCGCAAGCAGAACAATGTTGATGTAGTAGTCAACCAAGGTCACTGCCATCCACCTGCAATGTAGCGGGCAAAAATTTATCAGTAATCCACGTTTTGCATAGGCATGTTCTAGTAAAGAAAGATTTTGCAAGATCAAGTGATCAATAATTCGAGCTGTGACCAAAATATGCAAGAACTAAATACTAGCCCAGACCAAACATCTAGAAGTCATTCTCTCAAGGATTAAAACCCAAAATATTTGTCTCTCAAGGGCCACCTAGGTAGGATCATCTCAAACTACACAAATTCTGGGCAAGGCAAAAAAGGGGAATTTGATCATCTCAGACAATTTGTCAGCTGAAGAGTTTCACATGTTCATTTCTCTCTCCCACACGCATCGATGAGAGACGACAGAAAAATAAGGCTCTTCATTCAATATGCTTTTGGGTTTAGTAGAGGAGCAATACAGATGTATCTATAAACTTAAACATTAACATTGCACCGAATTCTACTAAGTGGAATCCAAAAAAAAAAAAAAAAAACGAACCTTCGGACATACAGGAGTCGCCAATAGGGTGCCTATCAGTGGGGCTTGGGAAGGCGACGGCGAGAGGCGACGGTGTCGGCGGCGTCCGCGTTCAGGAGCAGGGGGCGCTTCGCGGAGGAAAGAGAGAGAGAGAGCGCGAGCAAAGCGACCTTCGTTCGCGGAGAGGGAGGTCAAAATGCGAGCAGGGGTTTGTCGGCGTCGGGGTTGGCCAGCAAGGGCGCTCCGCAAAGGAAAGAGGGAGAGAGCGGAGCAGAGGTCGCGAGAGGGAGGCGAAAGGGCGTCGGCGACAGTGTAGGGGCGGAGGTGGAGGCATCAGCGTCGGCGTCGGAGTCGGGGGCGACGACGGAGGCAGAAGCGTCAAGGGCGAAGGCGGAGGCGGAGGGGCGTCGGGTTCGACGTTGGAGTCGGGTTCAGGGGCCACGGATGAGGCGTAAAATGTTCGAGAAAGAGATGTCTCTTTCTTTTGGGTGATTTATATTATAAAATGTTTCGCCATCCAAGTATAAAATGACGTCCCCGTCTTTTCATCCCTCACGACGCCATGGACCTTAGCTCCATCGTCTCAATCCTGGTCAACATCATCCAAGTGGAATACCGGGAGGTCGATTTCACCCTTGGAAACCCACCCCGTCGCTACCCGTGTCGCCATCCGCAGCCTCCTCCCGCATTTCTCTTTGGGGCGTGTCGCTAATCGGGCACCACCGCCTCGCGGCCCCGCTCTTTCTTTTGATGGAGCAGCGCCTCCTCTTCCACTTCACCGGTTTGACATCGGTGTTTTCGCTTGCGTGGTTGCTGTTCCACTACTCCTTCTACTCCGGCCTCTGGTTCATGCTGTTCCTGTTGCTTTCCGTGCGTCTGCTGCGGGGCCTCATTCGAAAACTTTGTCTGTGGTTTTACCGCAAACTCGTTCTCATGATTATCCATGCGGCGTGGTCTCGTGTATGGCGTGGTGGAAGAGCACGGCCACATTTTCTGCGCCCAGCCATGGGTCTCATGCGTTTCAATCCGGAAGTCCGAGCGACGTAGTTGTTAGTATGTTCCCCGCTTGGATTCAGTAAATTTAATTGTATCACCACTTTAAAACAAATTATTAGTACTCTAGGAAGCTAAGCTAGTTTTGTATAAGAGGCAACTCAAGGCTTTGTTCTCTTTATGCGAAGCCTTAAGGAATCCCCAAGACTTCGGCATCAAATTATCTCCCGGACCATAAGAAAAGAGAGTAGGGGACAAGTAAAGATCACCTATGTATCGTTCCTATTCCTAGCCACGAACGGCGATGGACCTTGTAGCAGCTAGATCCAATTAAGATAGGCTAAGCCCTCAAAAGATATCGGGATCTATTGTTATCGAAGGGATTGAAGATACCTCAACAATTGTTACGAAGAGAAAATGGCCGTATCTAGTAGCATATAAAGGGTAGATATTGTTCTTGAGGTTAAAGCTTCGACCTCTTTGAAAACATCATTAGAGTGTTGCAGATTTCCTTCTTTTTCTCGTGAATCTCTTTGTAGCTTTCTGTTTGGCCAAGTGGGTGGATATGTGTCGTTTACATTCTTTGCTGGTGTACTATGTTCTTGTTCATTTATCCATGGGATAAATTGATGCCTTGGTGACGCGAGCACAGCTACAATTTCAAAAGCTTTGATCTAACACTAACATAATTGAGTGATCCAAATCAAAATGAAAGATGTCAGCTTTTTCCATCTCTCTTGCATATACACCGTTACTGCTTACTAGCTATTCCGATGATAATATAGTTGTAGTTTGTCATTGCAGAATGTGGGAGTCGTTACATCATGTAGTCTTCATTTTACCTCTGAGAGGCGACAGCTAGATCTTTGCTGTGGCAAATGCGTTAACTTGCAATCAAAGACTATGTTGTCTCCCTAGCTGATTAACATTCAAGCTGCCGAGGACAAGGTAAGAAAAGAATGCTGAAATGTCGATTTTTTTATGTAGGCGTTAGTTCAAGATTACTGAATTTTGGCAGACTGTAGATGTTAGAACCAAACTTTTCCCATCTTCATGTGCTGTAGAATTTACAGTTCATGTATGCAAAGCTAGATAGATAGTATGCAGATGCTCGAGACAATTCTGTACAAACTACACTCATCTGATGTTCATATTTGCAGAAATAATTAGACCAGCTAGCTTCCTGACAAGTTGATTCATAATCAAATTAGGCATCCCAATGTTAACACTTTGATAAATGGCGGAGCACAAAAGCCTTGCACTTCAAAAATATGATATTTGTCTGTTTTTACTGCAGAGAACAACAATCTTGGATGTCGACTGTAGCAGTGAGTCCAATTGACTTGCATAAAAACGTAAGTTGAAACATCAAACAGAAGGGTGTTCTCCTGATTCCCGAATTCTTTTCATCTTGGTAAGGGCATCCCCAACTCTGCAACTAAATGCACTTCGCTTGCGGCTTTCGGAGACCAGCATTACATGTCTTTTCTTGAGTACCTCCAATTATGTGCCCACTTTTTCCTGCAGAATTTCAACTTTTTCATCTAGTTCAGGCTGTTCAGCAATTACAGGGTCTTCAGGTACTTGCACTATTCTAGCAACTTGTATTAAACACTGTTTGGTATTAGTGCATTTTCTGCTGATTATTACTTATTGTGGAGATGAGTCGATATATATGATGTTAAAGAGGAGTTCACCACATCACATGGCAGCATCTTGTATCCAGTTTTGGCTAAAGGCAGTTTAGCAAGAGAGCACTACTGTGATACAAGCGCACCATGGTAAAACGCATTTGATATGAGTAATCAATGGGCAAGGGCATTCATCAGTCATAGATGGAGGTGATGGTGATCTTTTATTGTTGGTGGTAATTGTGGAAGGCAATCATGATTGACATTAAGACTGCACTGCACAAGAACGTGAAAGTTGAAAGTGCAAAATTTACCAGGCAATGCATAGGAAGTGCACATCAGTAGATCTAATATAAGAAAGAGCATATGCTCGTGGAGGTGATGTTTGAAAGTGGGCCTCTTAAAAGTGCATGGAATGTTGAAGTCAAAGCCGCATTTTGCGCAGAGAAAAACAGCGTCAATGCTCTTCACGACATGCATCAGTGAGCGTTCCTGATACGGGAAGAAGTGGCTGTGCCAGGGTGAACGGGGTGTTGCATAACTGAGGGCAAGTCAGCACATGATTTATGGAGCAGATGAGAGCAGCACTGCTCCAGCGGCAGTGGATGATCGTGAATTTGAGAAAGAAGAGGCAATCCACATAACCATAGACCTCACCTAGTATGCTTTGCACTCGATTCTGGTTTCAAGCTTCACGTTGTGGGACACCAGTAGATGCTGATGGGCGAAATGGCCAAAAAACCGAGCCTTTCTTGCCCTCCAGGTCTTGTTTATTTAGACTAATAGCCGCACAGTCCATGTCAAGGCTGAAATTGCATTTGCTGCGGCGGCAAACTATATGGCAGGCATTGCATTGGAGGTCTACCAATTGATCGAAAGCAAGAGAGATGGTGATCATGGAGACGGGCATTACATCTCTGGAAAGAGATTTGGCGCAGCTCTCATGGAGAAAGAATACACACGTGTACCATCGATAGACCTCCTCGCGGGCTTCGCATTTGATTCTACTTTTCGTCTCTGAGATGATGGGATGTGAGCAGATGCTAATGAGCAAAATGCTGGATGGTCGCATTCTCAGATTCCTCATCAGGCTTAGAGTTGTGGCTAGGTAGACGAAGCAATAGCAGGCCGTGCAGCAACGGTCAACCATCCAAATGGCAAGGAGGAAGCCCGCTTACACGCATGGCAACTCCGACAATCCTCCGCATCATCGCCTACTGTGCGGTCAAGTCGGGGCAGCGGGTGAAACGGGGGTCCTAGGGCGGACAGCATGCCAAATTCAGTGCAACTGGTGAAAGAAAAATTGACACGATTCACGGCAGTGGGCTGAGCCACGGAGCGAAGACCAGCACGCGAGACATTCCAAGCAACTACAACTTCCGCTTAGGTTCCGGAGACTCAATGCATGATCACCAAGGCAAATTAGGAGATGAAAAAAGCGTTTTGAATGGAGTTATAGTTGAGTGACGTCAACACGAAGTAAATGAGGTGACATGAATTGTACCCTACTCCCGTATTATTTGATGTTGTATTTCAGTGTTCATTTCTACATTTTTATTTTATTTTATTTATGCTTCAACGCAATAGTTAATAAAACTAAAGTGGCCCATGAAAAGTTTTATGTCTTGTTCATTTAGGACGCGTTTGGTAACGATTCTGTTCTCGGGAGCTGATTCTAACTAGAAATGATTATTTTTTATTCTGTTCCTAAGAACTGATTCTAAGTAAAAAACGTGTTTGATAACTGCCCAAAATTTTTTATTCTGGAATAGAATTGTGTTTGATACCGTGCTAATTGATTATGTTCCAAATTAATTTCTTTTAATTTTTAAATAATTTTTAAATACTTTTAAATCTTTCTTTCTTTTTACCTTTTTCCTTTTTCCTTTTTTTCTTTTTTTTTTTCCCTTTTCTCCTATTCTTCTTCTTCTTCATTTGGCCGACCACCGGACCAGCCGACCGGCCAAAGGGCCGCGACGCTCACCGGAGCGTCGGCTGCCCCTCGCGAGGTCGGCCCTCGTCGGCCGAGCCTCGCCGGTGGCCGGGCGGGGCTAGGCGAGCCTCGCCGATGGCCGAGCGAGCCTCGCCGGCCACCGGCGAGGCTCGCCCAAGCCCCACCGGTGGCCGGGCCGGCCTCGTCGAGGTTGGGCAAGGCCGGCCTTGCCGGTGGCTGGGCTTGCCTCCGGCGAGCTCACTAGACCTCGCCCTAGCCTAGCGAGCCTCCGGCGAGCTCGCCGGACCGGTAGACGGCAATCGGCGGATGGCAGCAAACGGTGGTGGACAACAATCGCGGGATGTCGGAAGGAAATAATGAGACTTTTATTGTGTTGATTCTTTTTTTGATTCTTGGACGGAGAATCATATTTTTTTTATTCTCAATTCTCTTCCCAATCTGTTCTCGGGAACAAAATTTTTACCAAACGCGATTCTCGTCCCAGACTGATTCTGGGAACAAAAAATCAAAATCAGGCACTGTTTGGCACGTTGCCAAATAGGCCCTTAAAGTCGGCTGCAATTATATGAGGTCTTAAAAGTGCATTCACCTTGGGCTAGTCTATACATTCATTAAAGAGTTCTTATCTAACTTATTCTAAAAGTAACTTACGTTGGACAATTTTGCGAACAATGGTTTTGTCATAATTGTTTAAAAAACCAAATTCACCTATTTTTAATTTTACGAGTTATTTTTTTAATTTATTAGTCGATTGCATTTACATGTAAAAGTAATGTTTACATTTGCCATTAAATACAATTTGTACAAGTAGTATGAGCCGAACCTACTTTTTTTCTAGTTATCAATTTCTGTATAAATGCACATGTTCCGCAACACCCTTGATCCGTAAGCTATGTCAATATGGCTCATTGAAGCAGCAATTGTAATTAAACTGAAGTTTTCTTTTAAATCTTTGAATAGAACTCGATTTTATTTTCATAAACTAAACAATTATCCGCATTGGTTATTTTAAAAATAATAATAATATAGATTGAAGTTGTTATAGATCCAATTCACATATATAACCTACAACTCAACTAATTAAACTGAATTTAGATCCACATATCTATGAAGACTAAGACCAAGGAGAACATTTCTAGAAAGAGCAAAACAAAATAGAGAGGTGCTCTTTCGAGTAATTACAAGTAAACCTATACAAATGATAGAATGAACTACATTTGGATGAAATAAAGATTATGATGCATGCACATTTTATATCTATGGTGATCATCTACTCCTTTTGCTAAAACTTTGAATTTATTATACTAATCAAAGTAATGGTTGGTCCAACCTTGATTTTAAACCGGGTCACACCCTTTTCTGGGGCAAAAAAGAAAGAAGACAAAATGCTCTCTTTTTTGTCATATTTATTCTCTCCTACTTGGGTGTTTACATGTATATATAAACCTCTTTTCAATCTCCTTTATGGACTTTGCGGCGTTACATGATAATCGCATGGCCACTCATGGGTAGAAATGGGGCCTTCAGGAAAGTTGGGAACTTTTTTTAAACAAAAAACCAATTCGAGTAGAATTGACATTAAAATTAAAATTTGAGATTTTTTTAGGAAATTAGCAAAATTCATACTTCCATCAATAATCCAAGGTGTCTTAAACCGAAGAAAATGCAATCTTTTGTAAAATAAAAACATATTTTCGTAATATTTCACCAAGAAAAAAATGCCGTTGCTTCAAAAGTATTTTGGTAGGATTTTGTATATCCAACAATTATAGAAATAGGTGAATTCATGCATAAAACATGGCGACACAAAGATGCTCACGTCACGATATATCATTTGCACAATAAATGGATAATTATAGAAAGGGAGGGGCGGCCGTTATTGGAGTATGGAATTGGTAACATTGTAATGATATAGAGAAACAATAATGATATGTCATTTATCTATTGTTACACCCCAACTTTATAAAATAAGGAAAACAACAATATCATGGTGTCGCGACTTAATCTCAAGTGAACCACTTAGGATTTGGCTAATGGATTACTAAGCCTAAACTTAGCAAGCGCTCTCCCAAGCCCATACCAATTCGCAACGTAGTTCATGTTCTTAACATATAATTGATTTTTAATTAGAAGTTGCCACTAATCCATTTTTAGATGGTTGATTAGAAACCCAAATAAAGTAACGGGAGATTTACTTTACTCTTGCGAACTAGAGATTGTGAGTTCGGGGACTTAATTACGCTAGATTTCTCTAACGCCATTTTAGTACTTTTCTCTTTTATTTTGAAAAAAAATGTTTTGTAAGCAGCTTAAATTAATTTTAATTTACTATGACGTGATCATGCGAGTACGCAAACCACTAATTTAACAAAAGCAATAAATTATGAGACTTACTTTGTAGCAACGAAAGTATCTGTAATGTTAACTCAAAATTCACATCAAAAGCTCTAGATGTGATTCTTAATTAACACGCGGTCACTCAAATTTTCAAGGATTTTCTCTTGTTTAATAAAATTTAATCTATGTGCAATGCAATCTAACCAAATGACCTAATTCTAATGACGGGCAATTTCTAATTAAATGGACCTAACAACAATCACTAAATGACATGCATTTCATGAACACGTGCATGATATTTTTGATGTTTTTTAAATAAAAATTCGTAATTAAAAATTGCTAAAAATAAAAATCTAACTAAAGTGAGATATTATATATTTTAAGTTAGGAAATAGACTAATCTAAATCATATCTTAACTTAGAAATTTATCTTAACATGCAATTTAATTCTAAGATACCATCTAATCTAAATATCATTTATACATGCATTCTAATATAATTAGAACGGTACCTAACTATTTTATCATGCAATTCTATCTAGAAAATTAATTGTAATCTACATGATATGCAAATGCAATTTTTTTTTTTTTTTTTTTTTTGTATTTTCAGGATAAATAAAGCAATTAAAAGATAAGCACCAAATCATTCACGGTCATCAAAGACATTATCCATTTTTCGAATTAGGAAACAATATCTAATCAATATATTCAATTTGATTATTTCGCTAATAAAATCAATAAATTGATCTTAAGCTTAAAAATTAAAATATCAATTTTATTCTCACGTGATTAATTATTCCATCTAAAGCCTTATAGATGGAATAAAAAGTCGACATGCAATTGCGCCTTTGGCAATAAATCCTAATTGAAAATACACCTATCATTTAAATATGCACGTAAGATATTGAAAAGCATGTTTTAGGTAATAAAATATCCAAATTGAATTTAGATAAGATAATTACCTAATTCCACAAATAATATCTACCAAATTTGAACCGAATAAAATCCGCTTAATGGGTACCGGCGTGTGTGGTGGTGCTTACGAGGACGGGCAGCTGTGGGCGGAGGGCAGTGATGGCAGACGGAGGCGCCGGCGTTCGGAGCTCCGGCGAGGGGCAGCAGGGCGGCAGCGAGCAGCCGGAGTCAGGTGCTGCAGCAGGGGCGCGGAGGCAGTGACCAGCAGAAGGATTGAGCTGCTGGCGCGGCGGTGCTTACGGGTTGCTGCAGCGGTGGCAGATGCGGGGGCCGCGGCGACCGGCTTACATTGCTGCAACGGTGGCGGGCGCGGGGCCGCGGCGACCAGCTCGAACAGAGGCGCAGAGCAGTGGCGGAGGCGAGGCAGAGCAGGGGCGCGGAGGTGCAGGTTGCAGCAGCAAACGGACTTCGGGGGACGCGGCGACCGGCTCGAGTTGCTGCAACGGTGGCGCGGCGAGGGGGCTCGGGCTGCTAGTTGCAGGAACGGCGGTGGCGCGGTGAGCAGGGGCGGAGCTTCGGCTGCTGGTGTCGACAGCAGCGGCAGCGAGTGCAGGGGCGGAGGCGCGGCAACCCGGCGAGGAGCTGCACGAAGAAGAAGACCCTGTTCTTTTTTTCTCTTGTTTTTCTCTCACCCGTCCACTCTCACATCCCTTCTCTCTGCACCCCTTCAGAAAAAGACAAACTCCCTTCTTCGTTGACTTTGACCCCCTCAACGAAAAAGAACTCCCTTTTGAAAAACAAGCAAATAGTGAGAGAACCCCAGTAAAATGGGGATATATAAGAATTTCTATTAGATTGTGATTTCATCTCCCTGATCCCATCTTCTATGTGGTATAGGCCTCGGTAAAGGAACTTGCTTGATATGTCTCAGCCATGATCTCGCATCATGCACAAGCGCAATGCTGGGAGAGATGCAGAACCATGTGGTCTGATAGAAATAAGGAATCTTTCAAACAAAGGGGTCCTTCCTCCCCTCCTACTTGTCTGTCATAAGCAGTGTTGAATTTGTCAATTAGCTCATTCATTTTGCTGCAGAAAGGAGAAGAATTATCTGAGTTTCTAAAATGAAGCTCACAATGTTGAGAGCAAACCCACGCATTGACAAGTCAATGTCAATCCAGTCATTATCAATTTGTCTGTGCACCATAGAAACTTCTAAGTTATAAAGCGAACAAACCAAAATTAAGCATATTTCACAAAAGAAAGCTCTCGACTTTGCTACTTTCCCCAAAGTTTAGCTGACCCGTACCAAAGGTTTATCATGTTCCAAGGCTTCCTATAAACAGACTAACTTGAAATCTTGTGAAAGAACAAATGCATTGTGTTGCTCAAGGCCAAATATTGGAGAAGGTTTTCCCAACACCATATCTGCTAGGAGCAATTCCTAACAAGTAGATTGCACAAAAGTCAAATACTAGGAGATGTCATCTCAGTCAAATTGTTCCCGATGAAAATTTCAACTTATAGTATATATTCTTCCAGATTCAGCTAATAACTCGCATCATTGGATAAGCTTTCAGGCACATGACTGGTGTGGTTTGATTTACATACACAATCCTCAAGCATTATAACCCAAAAGATGGTCCAGAGCAATATTTTCATCCTAAATCATGACTCCTGGACATACTCAAAATATGTCAAAAGTAAATAATTCAAAAGTTTGTTCATACCTTGAGCAATTGGCGAGCATGGCCAGGTAAGTAATCAACAATGTATCATTGCACTCCTCGAAAGCGAACATCAAAATTATTCAGCAACTAATGTATAAAAAGAAATTTAAAAAGGAAAAAACGAAACCTCAACTTCAGGGCATGTCAAACTAAACAGAATACTTGCCATCAAAAAGTCGTCCTAAAATTTCCCTGATTCAATAGCTGGCAATCTTTCGAGAAGACTAGTTATTTGTCTCAGCAGAGAATTCTCACAAGGAATCTCACCTGCCAGTGCAATCGGTACATACTCTAATTTGTACCCATAGATACACATCTTCTATGCAACAATCCTTTTTACATTGAAGAAACAGAAGCCACATTTCAGAGGATACATAGGACACGGAGATGGCAGCAATTGGTTCGTTTGTTTTCCCATGTGTGCAAGAAATATTCTGGTAGGCCATAAACATGGCTAATGAGTAACTCGTTAGAATACTCGTCATCTCTTTCAAATTACATGCATTCATTCTCCTGTCTTTTTACACATTCTATAGTAGGTGGGCTCTCCAAATTTGCGGACGGAGGCCTCTCAAACTTCTTTAACACCCCCAATTTGATGCAACTGTCATGACTGATGCATTTGAGTCGCAGCTTTGGCTGTTGCCAGAGAAGCCATTGTGTTATCCTGCAATATCGGTTGGTTAGTTCTTGGCAAACAAGAAAACTACCGATAATCCAGATATATTTTTCACTAAATCCCTGAACAAAAAGCCGATAATCGAGAAAAACACCAATGATCCAGATATAGTTTTCACAGAATCTCCTCAGCAGAAAGCTGATAAGATATGGACCTATGGTGGAGCAGTTGCATCCCTCTTTATTGCACCAGTGAAACACCCATCCCCCAGTTCCGATTAAACAAGACCATCAAGGTTTGACTCTATTTTAAACTCCACCGAGCAGAACTCTCAGGCACGCAATTTTTAAATAAATAAAAAATTCTTTCATTTCTAGCAAAGAATCTGATGCTACCAACAAAGCGAAAACCAGCGAGGACCCACGAAAGAGTACAGAAAATATTAAGGAATTCGAATACCGAGAGAAACTAAAGAAGAGATATAACAAAACAGAAAAAGAAAAAAAAGAAAAAAAAAAAGGAACGAAGAGGAGGGGCTTACATGCTGAGCTGAGAGGATCGAACAGGACCAGTGAAGAGAACCACCCCTACACATTGTGGCAAAACAAGAAATTTTGACAATCAGCAGGCGAGCTTCACCCAAAACAAATATGCGGATATAAAAACCCAGTAAAAAAAAAAACCAACCTGAAAAGCGGGACTTGTCGCAGATTTAGGGCTTCTCAGGAGAGACGGCTTTGAGCAAAGCGGAAAAAGTGGAAGCGAGTCGTCAATGGAAGATTAGACGAGAGAGCAGAGCCATTGCTTCTCGGCCGCCAGTCGGGAGGGACGGAGAAAGCCGAGCCCAATCGGTTATCGGGAGAGAGCGGAATTCAGGCAGACAGAGGTCACGAGAGTGAGCGGAGAGAATGCCATCGGGAGGAAGAAGCGTCGTCTGGGGGGAGCGTTGCCGTCGTCGGAGAGAGCGCGGCCGTCGTCGGAGTGAGCGCTATTTGGGAGAGAAGAGAACGTCGTCGGGTCAGGAAACGGGGAGATAGTGAGAAGAGAGAAGAGAGAGGAGAGAGAAATGAAGTGCCGAGTTGAGTAGAGAGAGAAGAGGTTGCCGTGGAGTTGGGGAAGTAAACAAGATGAATTAGCGCCTCTAGCGGAGGATCTACCACTCGACGTCGCGTTTAAGATCCCGTGTAACCCACGAGATTCGAATTCTTCCGTCTTAGGTAGACGTCATGGGAGCATTTATCCAGCTAAGCCACCGTAGGGCAGTTGATCTTATATAAACCTTGATTTTGAATTGAAATTTCCAAATTTTATTTTCAGAAAAAGACAAAAACTTTCTTAGATTCTATTTTTTATAATTGCATCAACATAACCAACACTTTTTTAGATTCTATTTTTTATAATTGTATCAACATAACCAACACTTGTCTTTTTCTTAAGGGAGTTCTTTTTCATTGAGTTCCAAGACCTCTCTCTGCACCCCTTCAGAAAAAGAACTCAACGGAAAAATGCCACGTCAGCAGTTTGGTCAGAATTTATCGCTGTTGACACTTAAGTCTTCCATTTTTCTCCAATTTTAGCATTTAATTGTATCTCTTAAGTGTCCACCCGAACCAAATTTTGACGGTTGCAATGTTTGGCACTCTTTTCTTTTGGATTAATATCATGAAAAATCTCAAATTTGTATATCTGTGATAAATTTATCACAAATGAGAAAAAAAAAACTAAATTGGCCAAATTTATCTCAAACTAATTTTTGGACTAACGAAAATCTCAAACCGTTATATTTATGACAAATATATCTTCCGTTAAATTAGTTTAATAGTATAAAAAACAACAAAACTATTACAATGGCAACAAATGAAAAAGTATAATTCCAAATCAATACACCAACCAACTGTTTTTTTTTTTTTTGGTAAAATATACCAGCCAAGTATTACGTGTCATTCAACTCAATAATTTGATAGTAAAATTTAACGGAAATTAATAGATGGTAAATTTATTGCAAGTGTAATAGTTTAGATGAAATTATCAAAGATATATTAATTCGGGATTTTTGATAGTTAAAAAAATTAATTTGAGATAAATTTATCATAAATATATTAATTTTGAGTTTTTCATGACATTAATCTTTTTTTCTTTATAAAAAAAAAAGTTCATCGGAAAGTTCAAAGTCCTAATTCCACTCTATGATGTGATGAGATTGAGGGCTGAAGACAGGAATCATTGAAATATTTTTACAAAAAGACAGTACAATGGGCCCTATTCCATGGGATAGGGACCCTAGTACTCATCAATATGATATATAAACGATGTCCGTGCCTTCACCCCTCACGGCGCCATGGATTTTACTTGCATCGTCTCTATCCTCGTCAATTTCATCCAAGTTAAATTCCAGGGGAAGTTGATTTCGCCCTTCGAAACCCACCCCGTTGCCATTGGCATCGCCATCTGCAGCTTGCTCCTGCATTTCTTATTGCTGCGTCTCGCTAATCAAGCACCACCATCTAGCGGCCTGGCTCCTCCTTGCGATGGAGCATCGCACTTCCTCATCCACTTCGCTGGTTCGATATCGGTGGCTTCGCTCGCGTGGTTGCTGCTCCACGACTCCTCCCACTCTGTCCTCTGGTTGTTCGTGCCGCTTCATTTGCTTTCCGTGAGTCTCGTTGCGCGGCCTCATTCAAAAACTTTGGCTTTGGTTTTACAACAAAATCTTTGCCATGATTTTCCTTGCGGTGCCGTCTCGTCTATGGCATGGTGGAAGAGCGCCACCACATTTGCCGCGCCCGATCGTGGATCCACGTTTTATGTTGGAAGTTTGAGCGCCATAGTTGTTTGGAGCGCCATAGTTATTCGACTGTTTCTGCTTGGAAAAGCTAATTTATATTGTATGACCACTTTAAATCAAATGATTAGTACTTTAAGAAGCTAAGCTAGTTTTGTATAAGATGCACTTGGGCCTTTCTTCTGTTTATCTCAAAACATAAGGAGTCCCCAAGCCTTCAGCATCATTGAATTATCTCCCGACCATAAGAAAGGAGAGCAGGGAACAAGTAAAAACCACCTATGTATCTTTCCTGTTCCTAGCCTTGAATGGTGATGCACCTTGCAGTGACTAGAAATTGGGATCTGTTGTTATCGAAGAGATTGAAGATGACCTCAACAATTGTTACGACGAGTAGAATGGTTGTTTCTAGTAGCCATATAAAGGGTAGTAATTGTTCTTGAGGTTAAAGCTCCTGACCTCTTTGAAAACATTGTTGAGTCTCCTGACCTCTTTGAAAACATTGTTGAGTGTTGCAGATTTCCTTCTTTTTTCTCGTGAATTTCTCTGTAGCTTTCTGTTTGGCCAGTGGGTGGATATGTGTCGTTTCACATTCTTTGCTGGTGTACTATGTTCTTGTTCATTTATCCATGGGATAAATTGATGCCTTGGTGACGTGAGCACAAAAGAAATTGTGATCCCGCCGAGAGAGAGAGAGAGTGCAACACAACAGGATAGAATACATGGGGCACCAACCCCTTTATATAGTCGAGCTCACTCTAGATGGCCCCGGCTTGGTGCTCATCATTGTTAATTTTCTATTTCTGTTTTTGTATATTGTTTTGGGCTGTTCACGACTCTCGAAATATGCATTTTCCTTTCCGTCGTTTCATATTTCTTTTTTCCTTTCGCGAGTGGGAGTGTATAATTCTGACTTTGGCCACTTGTCGCTAACTCGGCAAGAGCGACGCGTAAGGAGAGGGCTCCCGCAACGTCCACTTCAGAAAGCGCCACCTCACCCTCTTCATAAAACACCTCCATTCATCATCCCGTCTCCATCGGAGAGCTTGTTGTATTGCTTCCCCAAGTTGTATCATTGTCTTTTCGTGCATTCAAACATCGTGGATCGTTCTCTTATCTTTTATCGCATTGCAATGAACAGTTTTTGAATGAGGCATCTTCAATCTAGCCATGAACAGTGATGGACCTTGTAGCGACTAGATCTGTTTAAGCTAAGCTAGCCCTCAAAAGAAATTGTGATCTATTGTTATCGAAGAGATTGAAGATGCCTCAACAATTGTTACGGCAAGTAGAATGGTCTTTTGTAGTAGCCATATGAGGGGTAGTAATTGTTCTTGAGGTTATAGCTTCTGATCTCTCCCAAACTATTTTTTTTTAACCATGAAAAACCCCAAACTGGTAAACTTGTGACAAATTTACCCCCGACTGATTATAAAAAACCCTAAACTGGTACATTTATGACAAATTTACCCAAAACTAATTTATTCGACTGCAAAAAACCCTAAACTGGTAAATTTGTGACAAATATACCCTATGCTAAATTGGATTAATATCACAAAAAAATCATAAAAATTGTAAACTTTGACAAACGGAGCATAAAATCCTAAATTGGTATACCGGTTAACTGTCATGTGTCATTTAACTTAATAATTTGAGAATAAAATTTAACGAAAACTAACATAGGGTAAATTTGTCACAAGTGTACCAGTTTGGGGTAAATTTGTCAAAGTATACCAGTGGAGTTTTTGGTGGTCAAAAAAATAGTTTGGGATAAATTTGTCACAAATGTACCAGTTTATGGTTTTTCGAGTATTAACCCTTTTTTTTCTGGTGAATCTCTTTGTAGCTCTCTGTTTGGCCGGTGGATGGATTTGTCATTTTATATTCTTTGCTAGTGTGCTATGGTTTTGCTCAATTATCCACGTGAACTAGGATAAATTGATGCCTTGGAGACGAGAGCACAGCTACAATATCAAAAGCTTTGATCTAACAGTAACACTAACATCATTGAGTGATCCAAATCAAAATGAAAGATGTCAACCTTTTCATCTCAGTCCTGTATACATCATTACTGCTTACTAGCTAATCCGATGATAATATAGTTGTAGTTTGTCATTGAGAATGTGGGAGTCATTACATCATACAGTCTTCATTTGACCTGTAAGAGGTGACAATTACAAATTTGCTGTGGCAAATAAGTCAATCTGCAATCTAAGGCTACGTTGTCTCACTAGCTGATTGGTTTTTGGCCAGGAGCTTGAATTGTTGCTTCAGTCGGACATTCAAGTTGCTGGGGCCAAGGTGAGAGAAGAATGCTGAAAGAAGATTTTTTTTTTTTCCTTTTTCCGGGAGGCTTTAGTTCAAGATAACTGAATTTTGGTTTACTGTAGGTGTTAGAACCGAACTTTTCCCACTCTTCATGTGCTAAAGAATTTACAGTTCATGTATGCAAAGCTAGACAGTATGCAGATGCTTGAGACAAGTCTGCAAACTACAGACATCTGTTTTTTGTATTTGAGGAAATAATTAGACTGGCAAGCTTCCTAACTAGTTGATTCATAATCAAATTCTGCATCTCAATGTTAATATGTTGATATGTGACAGAGCACCCAAGTCTTGCATTTCAAAAATATGATATTTATCTGCTGTTGCTGCAGAGAACCACAATCTTGGATGTCGACTGTAGCATCGAGTACAATTGACTTGCATAAGAACGCAAGTTCAAGCATCAAACAGAAAGGTGTTCTCCTGACCCCCAAATTCTCTTCATCTTGGTAAGTGCCTCCCCAACTCTTCAACTATGTGCACTTCCCTTGCGGCTTTTGGAGACCAGCATCGCATGTCTTTTCTTGAGTACCTCCAGTTATGTGCTTGTTCTTTCCACTTTTTTCCTGCAGAAGTGCAATTTTTTTCGTCTAGTTCAGCAATAGCAGGGATTTCAGGTATTTCCACTATTCCAGCAACCTGGATTAAATTTTGTTTGGTATTAGCGCATTTTCTGTTGATTATTAAAAAATGTTTGGTTTGTGGAGGATGAGTCGATATATATGATGTTCAAAAAGGGATATGGCTATTCTGCAACAATCTTGAATTCCACATTATCAAAAGAGAGTTACATACAATACAATGGTCCGTAAGTTATGTCGATAAGGTTCACCAAAGTAGTAGTTACCATTAAACTTGTAATTTTTATTATCTTTGAATAAAACTCGTTTTCATTTTCAAAAATCAAATATTTGTCTGCATTTTTACCCTTGAAAACAAATTATAGAATGAAGTTGTTGTAGACCTAGTTCACATGTACAAGCTACGACTTTAGCCAGTCAAACTGAATTTAGATCCACAAGTCAAAAGTTGGTGTTTATATAAACTATGAAGACTAAGACCCAGGAGAACATTTCTGCAAAGAACAAACAAAATAGGGAGGTACTCTTTTGAGGAATTGAAAGTAAACCTGTCCAAATGATAGAATGAACTACGTTTGGAAAAAGAAAAACCAGAGTTTTGTAGAGCTCATATCAAAAGGTTATTGGAAGCCATTCTATTCTAACCTAACTTTGCTAGGAGCTGTAATAGTCGGATTGTGAACCAAATTATAGTAGTACAATTGCTTTTGCTGCTATAGTCATCGGTAGCAAAAAAGCCATGGCAAGATCAGGAGGCGCGTTACATACTTCAAAGCACCAACTTACTCGAAACAAGTAAATTGTGACGAATATTAGAACGCCTAGATCAAATTATTCCCTCCATTCATCAGGAAATGGAAGGCAAGAGGAGAATCAGAAACGCTATGTGGCCATAGCAAAACTAATTGCAAGATAACAAGTTAACAAGGAACATGCAAGAGCAATTTAGCATAGATATTGCAGTACTTTCAGCTCGTTTCAGGAAACGAAACACATTACAGAGAACGCGAAGCATCCCGGGACATCTCTTTCTCTTTTGTTTTTTGCACTGCATAATCTGAATAATCATAATTTACGCTTAATTACGAAAATTCCTCCATTTAGATAAACAAAAGTCGTTGCTACCAAATAGAATTAATCAGTCTTGTCGAATTTTCCCGAGCGTTTATGGAGCGAAAGCCCCCCTTTGTTTCCTCTCTTTTTCTCGGTTTCTCCGAACTTTGTTCTGTTTTTCTTTCTTTTCTTAACTTTTTTGCTCTTCTTGGCCAGACACTGTTTTCTCTCTTTCTTTCTGCTCTTGTAATTTCCCTTGCGATGAAGCAAGACTAAAGAAAGGGCTAAAACGAGACACTCGGGCTTGGGCTTGGGCCTAGGCTTAATTTTTTGCTCTTAATTATTATTTTTTACAAGCCCGTTTATTGCAACTTTAATAAGTGTTGGATACCGTAAGTGCCAAAACATAGCACGAATGAATATTTAAGTGTCAAAAACTTCCAAAATGTACACTTAAGTACTAAAAACGAAGAAGAAATGAACACTTAAGTGCTAACCACGAGAATTTCTTTCCAAACTGTTGACATGGCATTTTCAGGCGATTTTTTTACTGACGTGGCAATTATTTTAAAAACAATTATCCACGTGGCACTAACATGGCTATATAAGTCCCAAAACGACGTCGTTTTCCCTCAAATTTGATTTGTAAATTAAATATTAATTAAATTAAATTAAAATGATGTGGCATTTCCTTAAAAAAATTTATCCACGTGACACTAATGTGACTAAATAGCCCAAAACGACGTTGTTTTGGTCCAAATTTGATTTAATTAATATAAATATTAATTAAAATAAATTTAAGAACTAAAACTATTTCAAAAAAAAAAAAAAAAAAAGGAACAGGGGAGGCCCTTGCCACCGCTACCCCACTATTGCCGAAAAGGGTTGACAATTGTGGGGCAAGGGTCGATTGGCCCTCACCTGCGGTCAACCAAGGTCGCACAAACTTGGCCGAGGCCCGACGACCCCTACTGACCATCGCCCCACTGTTGCTGACCCTTTATGACAATGGTGGGGCAATGGCGGTGAGAGTTGTAGAGACCCTCGCTAATTTGCTGCCCCTATTCTCTCTCTCTATCTTTTTCTCTTTTTTAAGGTTTTTAATTAATTTAATTAATATTTATATTAAAAATAATATTTGGGGCAAAATGATGTTGTTTTGAGACAAGCATTGAGACATTCTTACGAGTGATGTAGACTAGTTTTATTATTGAAATAATGCCACATTGAAAATTCAACAACGTTGGAATTGTCACTTAACTATACCTTTTGAAAATTCTGGTACTTAAGTGTCTACCTATGCCAAATTTTAACACTTGGATGTACTTTTGCCCATCATTAATCACTGAGATAAATCTTTTGGGTTATTTATGCAATGATGCAAACTATGCTAGGGGCGAGGATAGGTCACTAGGGGAAAAAATGTTGGCCAAATCAAGGCCTCTTTAATGGGAAAAATTTCATAAAATTTTTAAATATATTACATTGTCAATCTAATCTTAACCTTTTAATTGTGACAATTTAGTCATAAACTTTTGATCTAGTGCTAATTCAATCTTTCAGACTAATTTTGATCGAAAATTACTTACATAGACATCGACTATCCAATGTGGCACAACCAGCGTTAGCATAGAATATTTCAATAATATTTTAATATTTTTCATTTTTTTTTTCTCTCTCTCTTTTCTTTTTCTTTTGCCCCTTTCTTCTTCCTTTTGCCGCATGTCGGCCTCCGGCCTCACTTGGGTGAGGGTTGCTGTTGCCCACAATAGGTGAGGCCTGACCAAGCAAGAGAGATCCTTGGCGAGGCTGCCTTGGCCTAGGGAGGGAAGACCTCGCCCTTGCCCTCATCCTTGTCAAGGCCAGATTTGGTGAGGCCACCCACTTGGGCATTGCCTATGTATGGCAAAAGGAAGAAGAAAGGAAAACAATTAGAAAAAATCAAAAAATATTAAATAATTATTATAAAATTTTCCACAACTGTCCACATGAGCAAGATCTTGCCAAAGTTAATCAGAATGACTAAATTGGCTTAATGATAAGGTTTAAGATTAAATTTGTATAAATACAATAGGCTTATGGCTTTTTCTTTTTCTTTTTTTCTTTTTTTGAAACTTTTCTCCCTTTCTAATATAACCAAATAAAAAATAAATCGGACAATTCAAGGCGTTCGTCCACTCCATGGCCTGGTGAGGGGTGAGAATAGGGACATCATTTGATATTTGTTTTTTCGTGGAAAGTGGCACGGACATCAATCTGATTCCTTTTGAACCTTTGGTTGACATCGATTTGATACTCTTTCTTTTGAACCTTTGGTTGCTTCCGAACCATCGATTCAAAAAGTATCAGACAGCAAGCTTCCGAACCGTTGGTTCAAAAGGAGTATCAGACTGCGAAAGGGTTTCCAAAGGTTCAAAAGAAAGAGTATCAAATTAATGTCCGGGGTTGATTACCAGGAGAATAGAAAGTATAAATGACGTCCCTGTCTTTTCATCCCTCACCACGCCATGGATCTTACCTCCATCGTCTCTATCTATCCTGGTCAACATCATCCAAGTGGATTACCAGGGGAAGTCGATTTCACCCTTCGAAACCCACCCGGTTGCCACCCGCATTGCCATTTGCAGCCTGCTCTCGCATTTCTTTTTCGGGCATGTCGCTCATCGGGCACCACTGTCCAGCGGCCGTGCTCCTTCTTGTGATGGAGCAGTGCACCTCCTCTTCCACTTCACTGGTTTGACATCGGTGTTTTCGCTCGCGTGGTTGCTACTCCACGACTCCTTCCACTCCGTCCTCTGGTTCGTGCTGTTCCTGTTGCTTTCCGTGAATCTGTTGCGCGGCCCCATTCAAAAACTTTGTCTGTGGTTTTACCGCAAACTCGTTCTCATGATTATCCGTGGGGCGTGGTCTCGTGTATGGCGTGGTAGAAGAACGTGGCCACTTTTGCCGCACGCAGTCGTGGATCTGCGTTTCAGGCGGGAAATCTGAGTGCCATAATCGTTCAACTATTCCTTGCTTGGAAAAACTGATTTAACCACTTTATAACAAATTGATAAGGACTTTGGGAAACTTGCTAGTTTTGTATAAGAGGCACTTGGGGCTTTCCTCTCTTTATCTGAAGCCCTCAGGAGTCCCCAGGCCTTCCGCATCGAATTATCTCCCGACCACCTGTGTGTCTTTCCTATACCTAGCCATGAATGGTGATGCACCCTAGAGCAACCCTACAGCAACTAGATGTGATTAAGATAGGCTAAGCCCTCAAAAGAAATTGGGATCTATTGTTATCAAAGAGATTGAAGATAGCCTCAACAATTGTTATGACGAGTAGAATGGTCGTTTGTAGCCATGTAAGGTGTAGTAATTGTTCTTAAGCTTAGAGCGTCTGACCTCTTTGAAAGCATTGCTGAGTGTTGCAGATTTCCTTCTTTTTCTCTTTGTAGCTTTCTGTTTGGCCAGTGGATGGATACGTGTCATTTTACATTCTTTGCTGGTACACTGGTTTTGCTCATTTATCCATATGAACTGGGATAAATTGATGCCTTGGAGACGCAAGCACAGCTACAATTTCAAAAGCTTTGATCTAACAATAACATACATTGAGTGATCCAAATCAAAATGAAAGATGTTAGCTTTTTCGTCTCTCTCTCATATACACCATTATTGCTTACTAGCTATTCCGATGATATAATGGTTGTTGTTTGTCATTGCAGAATGTGGGAGTCATTACATCATATAGTCTTCATTTTACCTCTGAGAGGTGACAACTGGATCTTTTCCGTGGCAAATGCGTTAACTTGCAATTTTAAGACTACATTGTCTCGCTGGCTGATCGACATTCAAGTTGCCAAGGCCAAGGTGAGAGAAGAATGCTGAAATGTTGATTTTTTTTCTGTAGGCTTTAGTTCAAGATTACTGAATTTTGGCAGACTGCAGATGTTAAAAGCGAAATTTTCCCATCTTCATGTGCTATAGAATTTACAGTTCATGTATGCAAAGCTAGATAGATAGTATGCAGATGCTTGAGACAATTCTGGACATGCTACACACATCTGATGTTTGTATCTGTGGAAATAATTAGACTGGCAAACTTCCTGACAAGTTGATTCTTTATCAAATTATGCATGTCAATGTTAATACTCCAATTCATAACATGGAGCACACAAGTCTTGCACTTCAAAAATATGATATTTTTCTGCTTTTACTGCAGAGAACAGCAGTCTTGGATGTTGACTGTAGCAGTGAGTCCAATTGACTTGCATAAGAACGCAAGTTGAAACATGAAACAGAAAGGTAGGTTCTCCCAACTCCCATATTCAAACAGAAAGGTAGGTTCCCCCTGCCTCCCGAACTCTGCAACTGCATGCACTTCGCTTGTGGCTTTTGGAGGCCAGCATTGCACGTCTTTTCTTGAGTACCTCCATTTATGTGCCCACTTTTTCCAGCAGAATTTTAATTTTTTTCATCTAGTTCAGCAATAGCAGGTTCTTCAGGTACTTGCATTATTCCAGCAACTTGTATTAAACACTGTTTGGTATTAGCGCATCTTCTGTTGATTATTACTTATTGTGGAGATAAGTCTATATATATGATGTTAAAAAGGAACATGGCTATTCACCATATCGCATGGCAGCATCTTGTATCCAATTTTGGCTAAAGTCTCTTTAGCAAGAGAGCACTACTGTGATACAAGCACACCATGGTAAAACGCATTTGATATGAGTAATCAATTGGCAAGGGCATTCATCACAGTCATAAGCACCCAGATTCCTGTCCCTTATCTTATTACAAAGGGCACTATAATACTGCACACTGGTATTATCTTCAATGAACAATGCGTAAAGTGTGGGTTGATGGAATTTAATGGCAATCTTTTACTGTAGTGGAAGGCAATCTGTGATGATTAAGATTGCACTGCACACAACTGCAAAAGCCGAAGCTGAAAAATTTACCAGACACTTCATAGCAGCACAGTTAGGTAGATTTAAAATAAGAAAGAGTATGTGCTTATGGATGTGATGTTTCAAAGTGGGCCTTTCAAAAGTGCACAGAGTGTTGAAGTCGTTGTCACTTCCGTGCAGTGAATGGCAGAGCATCCACGCTCTTCACGACATACGTCAACAGTGCTCCTCCTGATATGAGAAGAAAAAGGATGTGCAGTTGAGCACGTCGTTGCATCTGAGGGCAATTCAGCACATAATTTATGGAGCAAAGAAGAACAGCTCTGCTCTGCATCACAATAGGCTAAACATTTGACACATTCAACATAAGCCTTGCACGCACCAACCTTCATATCACAGTTCCACCGGCAGAGGATGATAGTGCAGTGGAGAAAAAAGAGGCAATCAAGACAACCATAGACCTCACCTATGTGTTCCCTTCACCAGCTTTGCACCCGATTTTGCAGTCAAGCTGTGCGTGGAAGACCATTTGATGCTGATGGTCGAAATGGTGAAAAACCGAGTCTGCTTCCAGAAGGACAACTAGCTATTCTGATGATAATATTGTTTGAGTTTGTCATTGCAGAATGACAGATTGGTCACATCATATAGTCAGCATTTTACCTCTGAGAGGTGACAACTGGATTTTTGTTTGGGCGAATGCATCAACTTGCTTCAGCAAATAAGATTTATAAAGACAGCGACTTCTTTTGTGATGTATCCTGTATGTATCCGGAAGCTCTTGGAACTGAATAATGCAATCTAAGACTATTTTGTCTCACTGGTTGATTGGTTTTAGTCCAGGAGCTAGAATTGTTGCTTCAGTCAGAGATTCAAGTTGCCAGGGCCATGGTGAGAAAAGAACGCTGAAATATAGATTTCTTTTTTGGGAGGCTTTAGTCCAATATAACCGAATTTGGTAGACTGCAGATGTTAGAACCGAACTTTTCCCATCTTCATGTGCTGGAAAAGAATTTACAGTTCATGAATGCAAAGCCATATAGATAGTGTGCAAAAGCTTGAGACTAGTCTGTACAAACTACACATGGCTGATACATTTTTCGAGGAAATAATAAGAGCGGCAAGCTTCCTGACAAGTTGATTCATAATCAAATTATGCATCCCTAAGTTAGTAATCCAACTCATAACATAAAGTAAACAAGTTTTACACTTAAAAATATGATAGTTATCTGCTTTTGCTGCAGAAGATAAATATTAGATGTCGAGTGTTAGCAGTCATTCCATTGACTTGCATAAGAGCATAAGTTGAAACATCAAACAGAAAGGTGGTCTCCTGCCTCCCCATTTCTTTTCTTCTGGATAAGTGCCTCCCAAATCTGCAATTACATGCACTTCGTTTGCAGATTTTTGAGAGCAGCACTGCATGTCTGTTTTTTTAGTACCTTTCAATTGTGGGCTCGCTCTGTCCTCTTTTTCCTGCAGAATTGCAATTTTTTCCATCTAGTTCAGCAATAGTGGGGGGTTTTCAGGTACTTCCATTACTCTAAAAAATTTTGGTATTCCCATATTTTCTGTTGATTATAACTTATTGTGGAGAGAGTCTATATATAACGGTAAAAAAAGAAAAAAGGACAGGGCTACTAACCACATCACGTGGCAGCATTGTGTATCCATTCATTGGCTAAAGTCAGTTTAGTGAGAGAGCACTTCTCTGATGAAAGCATACCGTGGGTAAAGTGCATTCGATATGAGTAATCAATGCACAAGGGCATTCATCACAGACGGAAGCACCCAGATTCAGGTCTTTTTTACAATTGTACTTACCGGCATCATCTTCAATGAACGTAGCGTAGAGTGTGAGTTGATGGAGGTGATGGCGATCTTTCATTGTTGGTGGTAACTGTGGAAGGCAATCATGATAGAGATTAAGATTGCACTGCACAAGAACGTGAAAGTCAAATGTGCAAAATTTGCCAGACACCACATAGGAAGCGCAGGTCAGTAGATCTAACATAAGAACGAGTATATGCTCATGGAGGTAATGTTTCAAAGGGAGCCTTTCAGAAGTGCATGGAATGTTGAAGTCTAAGTCGCATGCTGCACTGCAAAAGAAAGCTTCAACGCTCTTCACAACATGTATCGGTGAGCTTTCCTTCCTGATACGGGAAGAAGTGGCTGTGCAGGGTGAATGGGTTGTTGCATAACTGAGGGCAATTCAGCACATGATTTATGGAGCAGAAAAGAGCAGCACTGCTCGATGCAGCAATGGGCTAAACCTATTGACATCTTCATTACAAGCCTTGAGTGCACCATCCTTCCTATGACCCAGCTCTAGCGGCAGCAGATGATCATGAATTGGAGAAAGAAAAGGCAATCCAGACAAGCATAGAACTCACCTAGCATGTTCCATCAAGCTTCGCACTAAATTCTGGTTTCAAGCTTCTTGTGGAAGGACACCAGTAAATGCTGATGGGCGAAATGGTAAAAAACCAAGCCTTTCTCGCCCTCCAGATCTTGTGAACGTAGAGTTACAGCTGTGCAGTCCATGTCAAGGCTGAAATTGCATTAGCTGCAGCAGGAAACCATATGGCAGGCATTACATTGGAGGTCCACCGATTGATCGAGAGCAAGAGAGAGAGGGCGATCATCAAAAGACAGGCGTTGCTTCTCTGGTGTAGATTCGGGGCAGCTCTTGTGAATTAAGAATATGCACCATGTAGCATCCGTAGACCTCCTCGCAGGCTTTGCATTTGATTCTACTTTTCATCCCAAGATGATGGGATGTGAGCAGATGCTAATGAGCAAATTGTAGGATGGTCACATTCTCACAATCTTCGTTAGGCTTAGTTGTGACTAGGCAGACAAAGCAATATTGGACCGTGCTGTAATGCTCAACTATCCGAATGGCAAGAAGGAAAGCCTGCTTGGACGCATGGCAGCCGCGATGATCCTCCTCATGATCTGTCTACTAGGCGTTCAAGTGGGGGCAGCAGGTGAAATAGGTGTTCTCGGGCGAAGAGCATGCTAAATTCGGCTTGACTAGTGAAAGAAGAACCAACATGATTCCCAGCAATGGGGCTGAGCTGCGGATCAGAGACCAGCACGCGAGACATTCCAAGCAAGTTCAGCCTTCTATGCGATTCAATACATGACCAGCAAGGCAATGGAGTTATAGTTGCTGAGTGACATCAACACGAAGCAAATGGGGTGAAATGAATCGTACCCCACTCCCGTATTATTTGCTGTTGTATTTCAGTGCTAATTTGCACAATTTTTTTTTTTTTTAATCTGTGCTTTAAGGCAATAGTTAATAAAACTAAAGTGAAGTCTCAGCAAGAGCTTTGAGCAGATCTAGCTTTCGTTCCTCAGGAAGCTCCCAGGAAAAGCTTCGTCAAATATTTACCTTCCAAATGGTTCCTTCTGTCGCGACCTAAATTTTCAGGGTAATCCTAAAGTTTAGGTTAATGGATTACTAAGTCTGAAGACTTGGCGCGGACCCTCCCAAGTCCTACCAATCGCGACTTGATAGAAATCTATTTAAACATGCAATTATATTCAATTTGGAGCCGCCACTAACCAATTAGGGTTGGTTAGAAACCCAAGTAAAGTATGGGAGAATACTTTACTTTTTTGCGAACCAGAGATTCAGTAGGTCCGAGGACATGATTACGCTAGATTAGTCTAACGCCCTTTCGGTACCTTTTATTTTAATTTCAAAAATATTTAGCAGGCAATGTTGATTAATTTAAACCTAAACTACTAACATGCAAATGGTGATCATGCGGGTGCACAATCAATAAAATAACATTCAATAAAAAAATGTTAATAAAAATGCATGCCCTAAACATGATTTTCTAAATGACATGACACCTAATTTTTCTTTTTCTTTTTTTAAATGTTAATTATATGCAATCTTAATCTAAATTTGATATGCATGGATTTTACTTTAATGATATGTGAGATGCAATTCATATGGTATGACTTAAACTTATTACTATATGTATGCAATCTAATTTATATAATCCTAAATATGCATGTGCTACGTGATATGGGATGAATGACATGGTATTTCTATATGCATGCTTTTTTATGATTTTATTTTAATGATGATTCATTTTTAATGCATATATACAACCTATGCTAAATAATGATGATATGAGATTAATAATGAATTAACCTATTAACTAACCAATGAAATGATCTTTTTTAATTTTTTTAATGACATAATGCTTTTTATTAAAAAGAAAGCAACTTAATGGTGCGATGATCATCTTTTAGCATTTTCTTTTTTATTAAAAAAAAACTATAACTCATATGGCACGCATAACATTTTTTGGTTCATCTTTTTGTTTTATTAAATAAAAATTAACCTAATCTTATATGAATCTAAAAAAATAAAATGCATTGCTTTAAATGTGAAATGTGTATAGACCTAAATACCTAATGTGATGCATGATATGTGATGAGCAAATAATAATAACACGCCAAAATAAAAATCCATCAATGTAAATCAATGGCATATTATTTTAATATGAATCAATGATGCAAAGTAATTCATGAATTTTGCCATAAAAAGTCGAAATAATAAAAAATCTAACCCGACGTCTCGCGGTCAATATTTTTTATTATCATAACTTAATATGACAAATTTCCTAATGATAAAAATAAATCAAGTTAGAATAAAAACAAAACATGAAATCAAATATAAAAACTCACCTAGTCTAACTCACGGTTGACCTGAGGAATGGCGAGGAGCAGCTGGTGGTTCGGTGATGGGTCGCCGTTTGGAACCGGGATGGTCGTCGGAGGTCCGGCGAAGTCCAAGAGTAACCACACCCGCAGCAAAACAGAGAAGGCAGCAGATGGTGATTGCGCAGCAAGGCGCAAAGCAAGGACAGCAGTAGGTCGTGCGGTGCGTTCGTTGGTTGCGGGGGACTTCGGCAGACGTGAGCACGGCGAGGAAACTCTGGTTCGGCTGAAGACACCGATGCGGGCGCGGTAGAGGTGGCACGGGGCGGTGCCTAGTTGCTGGTGCGCCGGCGAGGAGATCGGCGGGCGGCGGAAAATGGGATCGAAGACTCACGGGATGCGAGGCGAGGAGGAGACGCGGTGTCTGGTGGGACTGCAACGGATGTCGAACGGAGGCGGTTGGCGAAAGGCTCGAGGGTCCGGGGCTCCGGTGAAACACGTCGTCCGGCAACGAGATGCTTTGAGGAACGAGATCGAGCGGCGTCTCTGTCGGGCTGCGCTCGGCGGCGGATCGGCGAGTTGCGGGGGCGTCGGCGTGGAAGGCGCAGCGGAGCGAGCAGTGCCGGAAGCTTCACGGGTGGCGGTGGCTGGCGCAAGGCGTGCTGGTGGAGATCTCGGACCGGCGGCGATGTGGGGCACCGGAGCGGCAGCGGCGTGGGGCTTCGCGGACGGCGGTGGTCGCGGTCGTGGAAGCAACGGCGGCGTGGGGCTTCGCGAGGAGGAATTCACGAGGAAGATGAACAGTGCACAACTTTTTTCTTTATTTTTTGTTTTTCTCTCTCCCTCACATCACTTCTCTCTGCTCTCACCTGTCCCTGTCTCTTTCTGCAGAAGCAAAAAGCTTCCGCTGACTTTTTCCTTTTTTCCTTCAAGAACCGAGCCCCTTTCTCTCTTTCTTCCACTCTTCTTTTCCTCTCTTTTCCCTGCTCACGTCGACTTCTTCTCTTTTTCTCTTTGCTATTTTTTTTGACGAACAATCAAGAGAACCCCCCCCCCAAGGTGAAGAAGAACCCCTCTATTTATAAAGCGAAAATTCGAGTTTGTTTCGCCGGTAGAGATTTTTGCTCAACCTCTCGCCGGTGGAGATTTTCGCTCAACTTCTCCAACAAAGAAATGGCTCCAAAATCCGGCGGTTGAGTTTTTTTGAATTTTGAAATGAAAATATATTTTCAACAACAAAGATTTTCAAAAACTGAATTTTATTTAATTTATTATTTTCTTTAAAAAAATATTAGGTGTCAACAGCTGCCCCTCTTTGAAGGGAAGCTCGTAGAGGTTTCCTTCAAAGATAAATGACACCTAAATTTAAATAATGCAAAATGAATATGCAAATGCTAATTGTAATGACCCTTTTTTTTTTTTTTTTTGGAAAGAAATGGACTCAAATAAATGCGATGTCATGCAATAAAGAATGCCATGTAAATGCAATGATTTGGTCAAGAACATATATTTCAATGTGTCTATGCTCAATGAAATGCAAAATGCAAAATAAACATGGAATGCATATGCAAATGTTAATGACCTCTTTTTTCAAATAAATTTAATTCTTTTTGAAATGCAAGGTCATGCAATACTGCAATGTAAATGCAATGATTTGGTCAAGAACGTAGATCTCAATGTGTCTATGCTCAATGAAATGCAAATGCAAAGAAGAACACGTACCTGTCATACTTATCTGGAGATTCAAAAAAGTATTATCAGGTGTGAAATGATTCCTACGAGACCTGACAAACATCTGGAAATCTTTTCAGATAATTGAAAGGCTTAAAGTCTTTAGAGATCTGGAACTCTCATCAGATCCCAAGCACCTGGAAATCACATCAGATGTTTGAAAAGACAAATACTTGGAAGTCACATCAAGCATCTAAAGATTCAAATATCTGGAATTCATGCTGGACATTTGAAAACATTTACTAAACATCTGGAAATCACATCAGACGTTTGGAAGGACAAACACTTGGTATTACATCAAGCGTTTAAGGGTTCAAATATCTGGGGTTCAAACTAGACATTTGAAAATATTTACTAAACATCTGAAAGTCACATCAGACGTTTGGAAGGACAAACACTTGGTATCACATCAAGCGTTTAAGGGTTCAAATATATAGGGTTCACACTAGACATTTGAAAATATTTTACTAAACATCTGGAAGTCTCATCAGACGTTTGGAAAAACAAGCACTTGGTATCACATCAAGCGTTTAAGGGTTCAAATATCTGGAGTTCACACTAGACATTTGAAAATATTTTACTAAACATCTGGAAGTCACATCGACGTTTGGAAAACAAACACTTGGTATCACATCAAGCGTTTAAGGGTTCAAATATCTGGAGTTCACACTAGACATTTGAAAATATTTTACTAAACATCTGGAAGTCACATCAGACATTTGGAAAAACAAACACTTGGTATCACATCAAGCGTTTAAGGGTTCAAATATCTGGAGTTCACACTAGACATTTGAAAATATTTCACAAATTGGTACTTGGAATTCTCATCAAGCACCAAGATGACTGAACAAACTCAGGGTTTCAAAGACAATTTTTTTTTGGTCTTTGAGGAAAAAATTCAATGATGGCTTTATCAAGCTTCTACTGGAAAAATTATCACAAGGACAATTTTCAGTTATAGTGTGAATCTCTTGAACACGCTAAATGAGACGCTTTTGGTGTGAAAAGGCTTTTTCACTCGCTCTCATTTAGGAGGGGTTATTTGTCCCGACCATTGATACGGGAATATATCACTCAATCTTATTATCATCTTGTCGACAAGAGTTCGAATTTTCTTGCAATCAGTACGACCTTACCAATCTGAGAGGTCTTTGACAAGGATTGTAATGTGGGTTTGGTCAATGGCTTAGCAAAAGAGACTCTTTGAGTCAAGGCTATTGAAAGAACAATTCTGTAATCATCTCCGGGTTTACAAGTCAAGAACCCTGCAAAATGAGAAAGAAATAATCTTGCTCGCACTTCTTCGAGCAATGCTTAAAACATATGGATTCCTATGTTAATTCAAGTGCCTTAATCTGAAGAGACTTTATAAGGGACGTAACATAGGCTTGGTTTTTGGGTTTGAGAAACGAAAGGATCGTTAGGCTCAAAGATGTGTGTAATGGGTAAGAGTTGGTGATCATCTTGACATTACCACTAGCTTTCTTCGCCACGGATTGTCTTCTTGACAAATTTCTTTATTGGCTCAAGAGTTTATCATTGATGCCAATGATTGTTCAACTGGAGATCTTTTCTCAAAATCATTTTCATTGATGATGGGCATCGATCAAGCACACTGCTCTTTTTTTTTATGCCCCTCAACTCATCAGTCATTTCTTTTTTTTTTTTTTTCTTTTCATGGGCATTGGCCTTGCTTTTACCAGGCACACTGCTATTTCATGCCCTTAGTTCTATTTTGATTTCAGTTTTTGCGCACAATGTGTGTGTCAAGTATACCTTAAATGACACTCGAACATTCAAGGGTCTTCATCTGTCTCTTGCCTTGCCCCAGTGTGGGGGATGATCACCAACTGGGTTTAAAAGAAACGAAATCACGAGGCTCAAGTGGGCTATGCAAAGGATATAAGTGTGTAGGATAGTGAAAGAAACGCTCTTCGTCATCCTAAGGCACTTAAATTACCACATGAATTCAATGTAAAAGCATAACTTGAAGATTGATGCAAGTGAGAGCAAGAAAATTTCCATCCATTTCACTCTCCTTCAATGTCAACTTACCTCCATTTGCCTCGATGTGGGGTGGTTCTTGACAGGGGTAGTATGAAAGAAGTTCTTCAAGTGTTTAGGCTCAAAGAAGGATTAAACAAGGGTTCATTGTAGAGAAATGAACTGCCCTCATCATTTTAGTTGTCGTACTTCATGCAAGAAAACTCTTCACCTTGAAATACAAAATGTTTCCATACTCACCTCACAATGTATAGACAAGGGACTGTGTATGAGATTAGGCTTGCCTTTCACACCTCATTTATCATCATTTAACATGTTCAAGTAACTCAACATCCTTCACTGAATTATCCATTTTGATAAATTTCAAGTGGAATTGGTGAATTGCTTAATATCATGTGAAAGCATTCTATAATGATAAAAAGGCCATGTATGCTCTATTCTAGCACATCAAATCATAAAGCCAAAGCTGTTAAATGTCTGTGTCTTGCCCCTCTTTGCAAGGGAGCTCATAGAGATTCCTTAAATATGCGCAGGGCTGCACCTGAAACATAAAGCAAATAATTAAATGAAACAAACAGGGTAAATTAGATGCATGCTGGAAAATTATTTTGAAAAAATTTTCAAGGGAACATGAAGAAGCCCAGCCTTCAGAATTAGCTCCTTGCCGTTTTCTTTTAGGTAGGATTTCATCACAGGGCTAGTTTGGTGTACTTCAACATGCCCTTAAAACATGAAAAATCTCCATGTATTTTATTGGATGAAAAGCAAATTACATTATTGAAATAAGGGAAATCCTAGAATTGAAAATGCAAATATGCAAATATGGAAAGCAATAAAGACTCCTGCGCAGAGGAGTGTGCAAATAATTAACATTTTCCTACTCTCGAGCTTTGTCGATGACAAACACTAAATTCTCTTTGAATAGTTTAGTCATTCCCTTGAGTGCATCATCAGAGCTCTCAATCTTTGGAGGTGCGGGATCATCTATGCCACCCCATCCATCTGGGATGATATCCCGTGGGTCGAAGTAGGAGCTGGGAGGAGCTGAATACTTTACATAATAATCGAATTTGCCACTTGGTTGCCCCAGGGTGTCCATCACTTCTTTATCTCTCAAATCGGCCACACGGGAGTATGTTGTGGTAACACCACTTCAACTTGCGGAGCTTGTGGGGCAATGTTTGCTTGGAGAGAGTCGATTTGCTTAGAGAGCTGCTCAAGAACATTCAGGACTTGCTTCATCTCGATTCAAGAGCAACACAAGCTTGTTTAGCAACACGTGTTTGTTCGGTGTTGCCAGCCATTGTTGTCCTAAAACGAGTACGGATTGGTGATCTTGGATTAGCCGTGTTGTCACCTGTCAATGTAAAAATAATACAGTAAGTATCATAACAAATGAGATTGGTCCATGACAACGGTCAATCGCTTCATTTTATTTAAGTGAAATCAAATTCCAAAGACATCAACTTAAAATGCTAACATAACTCCCTAGGAAATTAAATTCCTAAAACATCAATTTAAGAAATTGAAATAACATCATAAAGCTTGAATTAAACTCTTAAATCTAGCGACTCTTTTCTATATACAATTGGGAGATCACAGTCTTTCGAAGCTTCTTGTTCTGTCGAACCAACTCGAAATACGAGCTTCTTTCCTTTCCACCGTTTCTTCAAGATTTTCAATTTGTGCTTTACGAGTGGGCTTCATGGTCACTTCAGGTATCACGGGAAGTAGAGCTTGAGGGATCTCGTGATGATGGATATAATAATCCGAGGCATGAAAAATCTTCTCATTTCCTTTCAATCTTCTAGGCACCACTATCTTTTCCGGATGGCATTCCTTCCATGCATTTTCAAGATGCTCGATCTCGTCGAGGCATTTGTGATCCTTGTGCACGAAGCGGGCTTGAAACAGATCCACTCGGAGGAGGTGGGATATCTTGAAGCACTCGATACTGGCGGGCCACTCTATAAGGATAGTAAGATGTTGCACCAGTAATTCCCATCGGTGGAATTGGATTATCTCTTGTGAGAGAAACGAGCCACGCTAACATGGAACCATTTAGCATACCATAGGAAGCCCTTGAGATCTGGATTTTTAAGAAAAGTCACCCAATCGGAAAATGATTTTCCGGTATACTTTTTTCTAAGATTGAAAATCCCTTTATTGGGTAACTAGAATCATCAATTTCACCTCGACGCATGAAATGACCAAACTCCTTCATGTGAGAAAGAAACCAAATCTGTAAAAGCTCGGGAGAGGCATTCATGACTTTTTCTCCATTTTGTTTAAAACGGTTGAGGGACAAAATGTCTCAGCCAAAATCATGTTTATAAAGTTCATGCCAGCGCATGCATGTCGACCACCCATGCAATCGAGGGATCAATAGCATTTTTTCAATGAGGAAATATTATAAGTCCAAAGAATGCTAAGATGAATATCCTACCCTTTTGGCGCATTGAAGACTGATTTAAAAAATGATTAGCCAAAAAGGAGAAAGGGCATGCATTACAATTAGCTTTCAAAACTTTCTTAACCTCATCAGTTTTAATTCTTAGAAATTGAGATAAAATTGATGTGGGTTCCATACCAAGAGGTGGCCTAACAAGTTCAGTCTCAAGGGGCATTCCTATGATGACGCTATACTCTTCCAGTGTTGGAGTTAGCTCATTCTTACCAAAAATAAATGTAGCCGTCTCGGGACACCAAAAGTGCGATGTAGCTTGCAAAACACCAATGGACTCCGATATCCAAAAGGGGGATGAGCCGTCCCAGTATTGACTCCACATAATCTTGACCTTCTTTACTTAAATTGTTCCACCACCCTCTGAGCTCAATCTTGGGAGTTGGAATGAATTGAACATCGGATCTCCCCATTGCATATAAAATAAGACCGACGGCGAAACCTAATGTCATGGACCAACGAAATTGCAAGTAAGTAAATTGCAGTAATGAGAATTTAAACAGCTTACTTTCACTGGGAAGGGATGACAATCACATAGACACACGCATAAAATGTGGGGCTCGATTTCTGTCTAGATGGCTTAACAAAATGGAGCTAAGAGGATGATCTGACCGTTGCAGTCTCGCATTAACGTGTCAGGTCCTCCTAACCTCGGCTCAGTCGAATGGAATGTCTAATATCACACAGTCTCGCGGATATGGACAAACACATTCGACACCATGAAGAACTTTCGGGAAGAGAATGTCAACCTCTATATAGCAGTCTCGCTTTAGAGGGAGTATCCTTCTCAACACCATCCTAAAAATCCTATCGCAGCCTGGTCCGGCAGCGGGTTGTGTGTGCAATAGTGTAGTGCTAAAAACAATAAAACATGCACAACAGTTTAATTGCAAACAACACTTCTATAATTTAAATTCAACCTTAATCCTTAACTCCAACCTGCAAAACAAAGGTTAGCAAAGACTACTCCCCTTATACCTCCCATCTACAAAAACATTTAACATTTCATGTTAGGAGCGTACCTTGTTTCCATGCTACCAAACAAAATATTTTTCTTAAAAAAATAAAACAGGCCTATGTCCACTATGAGTTTTAACTCTGTCCCCAGCGGAGTCGCCAAGCTGTCGCGACCTAAATTTTCAGGGTAATCCTAAAGTTTAGGTTAATGGATTACTAAGTCTGAAGACTTGGCGCGGACCCTCCCAAGTCCTACCAATCGCGACTTGATAGAAATCTATTTAAACATGCAATTATATTCAATTTGGAGCCGCCACTAACCAATTAGGGTTGGTTAGAAACCCAAGTAAAGTATGGGAGAATACTTTACTTTTGCGAACCAGAGATTCAGTAGGTCCGAGGACATGATTACGCTAGATTAGTCTAACGCCCTTTCGGTACCTTTTATTTTAATTTCAAAAATATTTAGCAGGCAATGTTGATTAATTTAAACCTAAACTACTAACATGCAAATGGTGATCATGCGGGTGCACAATCAATAAAATAACATTCAATAAAAAATGTTAATAAAAATGCATGCCCTAAACATGATTTTCTAAATGACATGACACCTAATTTTTCTTTTTCTTTTTTTAAATGTTAATTATATGCAATCTTAATCTAAATTTGATATGCATGGATTTTACTTTAATGATATGTGAGATGCAATTCATATGGTATGACTTAAACTTATTACTATATGTATGCAATCTAATTTATATAATCCTAAATATGCATGTGCTACGTGATATGGGATGAATGACATGGTATTTCTATATGCATGCTTTTTATGATTTTATTTTAATGATGATTCATTTTTAATGCATATATGCAACCTATGCTAAATAATGATGATATGAGATTAATAATGAATTAACCTATTAACTAACCAATGAAATGATCTTTTTTAATTTTTTAATGACATAATGCTTTTTATTAAAAAGAAAGCAACTTAATGGTGCGATGATCATCTTTTAGCATTTTCTTTTTATTAAAAAAACTATAACTCATATGGCACGCATAACATTTTTTGGTTCATCTTTTTGTTTTATTAAATAAAAATTAACCTAATCTTATATGAATCTAAAAAAAAATGCATTGCTTTAAATGTGAAATGTGTATAGACCTAAATACCTAATGTGATGCATGATATGTGATGAGCAAATAATAATAACACGCCAAAATAAAAATCCATCAATGTAAATCAATGGCATATTATTTTAATATGAATCAATGATGCAAAGTAATTCATGAATTTTGCCATAAAAAGTCGAAATAATAAAAAATCTAACCCGACGTCTCGCGGTCAATATTTTTTATTATCATAACTTAATATGACAAATTTCCTAATGATAAAAATAAATCAAGTTAGAATAAAAACAAAACATGAAATCAAATATAAAAACTCACCTAGTCTAACTCACGGTTGACCTGAGGAATGGCGAGGAGCAGCTGGTGGTTCGGTGATGGGTCGCCGTTTGGAACCGGGATGGTCGTCGGAGGTCCGGCGAAGTCCAGTAGTAACCACACCTGCAGCAAAACAGAGAAGGCAGCAGATGGTGATTGCGCAGCAAGGCGCAGCAAGGACAGCAGTAGGTCGTGCGGTGCGTTCGTTGGTTGCGGGGGACTTCGGCAAGCAGCGGTGAGCACGGCGAGGAAACTCGGTTCGGCTGAAGACACCGATGCAAAGGCGCGGTAGAGGTGGCACGGGCGGTGCCTAGTTGCTGGTGCGCCGGCGAGGAGATCGGCGGCTGGCGGAAAATGGGATCGAAGACTCACGGGATGCGGGCGAGGAGGAGACGCGGTGTCCGGTGGGACCGCAACGGATGTCGAACGGAGGCGGTTGGCGAAAGGCTCGAGGTCCGGGGCTCCGGTGAAACACGTCGTCCCAGCAACGAGATGCTTTGAGGAACAGATCGGGAGCGGCGTCTCTGTCGGGCTGCAGCCTGCGGCGGATCGGCGAGTTGCGGGGCGTCGGCGTGGAAGGCGCAGCGCAGCGAGCGAGCACGGAAGCTTCACGGTGGCGGTGGACTGGCGCAAGGCGTGCTGGTGGAGATCTCGGACCGGCGGCGATGTGGGGCACCGGAGCGGCAGCGGCGTGGGGCTTCGCGGACGGCGGTGGTCGCGGTCGTGGAAGCAACGGCGGCGTGGGGCTTCGCGAGAGGAGGAATTCACGAGGAAGATGAACGAAGTGCACAACTTTTTCTTTATTTTTTGTTTTGCTCTCTCCCTCACATCACTTCTCTCTGCTCTCACTGTCCCTGTCTCTTTCTGCAGAAGCAAAAGCTTCCGCTGACTTTTTCCTTTTTCCTTCAAGAACCGAGCCCCTTTCTCTCTTTCTTCCACTCTTCTTTTCCTCTCTTTTCCCCGCTCACGTCGACTTCTTCTCTTTTTCTCTTTGCTATTTTTTTTGACGAACAATCAAGAGAACCCCCCCCGGCCAAGGTGAAGAAGAACCCCTCTATTTATAAAGCGAAAATTCGAGTTTGTTTCGCCGGTAGAGATTTTTGCTCAACCTCTCGCCGGTGGAGATTTTCGCTCAACTTCTCCAACAAATAAATGGCTCCAAAATCCGGCAGTTGAGTTTTTTTGAATTTTGAAATGAAAATATATTTTCAACAACAAAGATTTTCAAAAACTGAATTTTATTTAATTTATTATTTTCTTTAAAAATATTAGGTGTCAACACTTATGCGAGAAGAAAAAGGATGTGCGGGGTGAACAGGTTTGATGCATAACTGAGGGCAATTCGGTCAAAATTAGTCCGATGGATTGAATTAGCACTAGATAAAAAATTTAGGACTAGATTGTCAGAATTAAGAAGTTTAAGATTAGATCGACACAAATGTAATAGATTTATAACTTTTATGACATTTTTCCCATTAAAAAAGTCCTTGATCTAGCTAAATTTTTTTCAGGTCATCTTGGGCAAGTTTCTTATATGTTTGATTTGTGTTATTTGATAGTTCAAGTTATGCTATTAGGAATACATTTCCTTAAGTAAGCATTACATTCATCTCCAATTGATTGAAAGCAAGAGTGAGAGGGTGATCATGGAGAGACGGGTGTTGCATCTCTATGGGGGATTCGGCGTAGCTTTTGTGGAGAAAGAATATGCACGCATGGCCTCCATAGAATTTGGTGTTGTTAAATTTTGGTATTGAGTTAATAACTTTTTAGAACATGTTATTTACAACATGTGGTTTCTGGAGTCGTCTAATCGTACTCAAAGTTTGTAAACACAAAGTCTCGGTGGCCAAAGAATGCAAATCTGATTAACGACACGATTACCTCGAGAGACTTAATTTCAATCGTGAGATTGCCCTTATGAATTCTTTTTAATCCCTGGGGAGCTCTATACTCTCTCAAATCGTAATGGGCTTTAAAGCGCTATTAGCTAACAGAAGGGGGAGGGGGCCTAGGCAACATCAATCAAGTGAGAGAATCATCTTATAAAATTTTTCCTCTTTTTTGTCGCCAAAAGGGCTTTCAATCTTCATTCAAGCCATCCAGCCCTGTCCTATGAATCGATCTACGCATTGTCAAAAGCCTAGAATCTGCTGCACTAATCTCTCTGTTGAAGACTGGAATCCATGGTGGCACCCCCTCCTTGGGAAGCTAACTCCAATCAATGGTCATTATAAATCCGGATCGAAATGTCAAGCTTCCAATCGGGTCCTCTCTTTTCCGCAGGTCCTTCCCTGCGTGTGCACGATCATGGTGGTCTGCTGGATTTTCCCACTCTGTCAAACAGCTTCCGTGCGGTGCGAAACGTGTGAACATTCCTCCTTGTTGGAGCCCCTCTCTCTCTCTCTCTTTCTCGTCTTCGGTTTCGGGGCATGGAAAGCGCTCGGGGGGTAAGAAGTGGATTCCGTATCGCTCAAAACTTGACTTCTCTGTCGGTTGAAACGAGTGAACTTTTGTTTTTTTTTTCGTCTTGGCCAGACTCTGTTTTCTCTCTTTTTAGTAATTACCCTTGCAATGAAGTAAGACGGTTGGGCTTGGGCTTAATGTTTTGCTTTTATTTATTATTTTTGCAAGCCCATTTATTGCAACTTTAATAATGGAGATAAATCGTTTAGGTTATTACATACTGATGAATACTATGCGGAGCGAGGATAAAGTCGTGGGAAAAAAAAAAGTAGGATAGATCAAGGACGGACTTTGTTAATGGGAAAAATGCTAGAAAAGTCCTAAATGTATTGTATTAATGTCAATATAATCTTAAACCTATTAATTATGTCAATTTAATCCTAAACATTTCAACATAGCGTCAATTCAGTCTTTTCAACTAATTTTGACCGAAAATTACTGACATGGACGTTAGCTATTATTCATAACATGACTGGCATTAACATGGACATTTTTTATTATATTTTAATTTTTTTAATGATTATTATTTCCTTTCTTCTTCCCTTTGCTAGTGACTGACCACCGGCCATGGTCAAGTGGGCTAACCTCACCTAAGCGCTTGTCGTGCACCCCGAGTCATTAGATGTTTCCACCTATGCCCTTCTCGTTCCTTCCTCTTTTGCTTATTTCTCATCGGCCGATGTCCCTTTTACATGCCCTTTCCCATTTCTCTCTCCTCTTTAAAAGGTTCCTCAATATTCCTTCTCAATACGATATTTTTCTCTTTCTCGAAAAAATGAAATTTATGATGCAATTTGGATGAAATAAAGATGGTGATGCATGCTCATTTTTCATCTACGGTGCATCATCTTTATTCCCCTAATTTGTATGTTCCTTTTGCCAAAATTCGAATTTATTATACTAATCAAGGTTTAACCCTAATTTGAATCTGGGTCACATCCTTTTTCTAGGGAAAAGGAGAAGAAGAAGACGATAGAGTTCTAATTTATTTTTTTTCTGTCATTTTTATCCTCCCCGTTAGGGTGTGTGTTTGTATGCATACATAGACCTCTCTTCAACAGCTTCTCAGTCTCCTTTATTGACCAAACAAAACTAGACAAAATCATTATCTCTCTCTCAGAGAGTTTCCCAGAGGCTTCGATAGTAACGCAACGATGGCTAGACCATGCGGAGTCACATGGTGACCCTTATCGTATGGCTAGAAATGAGACCATGGTGAAACTTGGGACAAAAAAAAGTCTAAAATGGAATTGAAATTGAAATTAAAGTTGAAATTTTTTAGGGAATTAGCCCATAATAATTCATGCTTCCATTGACGATCCAAGATATCTCAAACCGAAGAAAATGCAATCTCGTGTCAAGATGGCAACCTATTGTCACAATTTTCACCAAAAAAAAGAAGAGAATGTTCAACTACTTCGATAGTGTATTGATAAGATTTAGTATATCCAACAATTATAAAAATAGGTGAGTTCATGCTTCAAGCATGTAGAACTGTAGATGGGTATTTAAAGAAAGGGATGAGGGGCTATTATTACAGTAAGAAATTGGTAAGATTATACTCAAATAGAGAACAAATAAGAACATATTGTTGTATGTTGTTATTTTATTGATTTTGTGAATATGATCTATCGATAACTTTTGTCTAGAGGTGTCAAAATGGGTCATTGACCCATTTTTGGACCCATTTATGTTTAAATGGGTCGTTAATGGATTAAGCTTTATTTCTTAAAGCACCCATAATGAGTTTTAATAGGTTAAGGCTAAGATTTATAGGTCTTAAATGGGTCGAGAGCTGACCCATTTAAAACTCATTTATCAATCCATTAAAAATAAACCCATTTATTTTCACTCAAAACCTAACCATCTCTCTCTTCTCTTTTTAACTTTACAATTTTTTTTTTTATAAAAACCAAAATTTATAATTATTTTTTATTTTAATTTTTCTTTCTTTCTTCTTCCTCCAATTGCTGGCACGGCGATGGCTGGGGACCAGCCAGGTGAGCCTCGAGCTCACGGGTGTCGGGCGAGCTTGAGCTCGCCGGATCCGGCAAGGCGGAGGCCTCGCCGACACCCGGCGAGGCTCGAGCTCGAGCTCGCTCGATGCCAACGAGCCTTGACTTTGGCCGGCCGTCGTCATGGCCGGTGGCCGGCCAAAGAAGAAGAAGAACAAAAAGAAAAAAAGAAATTAAAAATTATATTTAAAAAATAAAATAATTTAAAATTTAAAATTTTTCAAAAAATAAAATAATTAAAATTCGATTTTTTAAAAAAATTATTTTAAATTATAAAAATTGTCCATTAAATTGTCGCTATTGTGGCTGGCGACAAGCCAAAGAAGAAGAAAAAAGAAAAACTAAAAATTATATTTAAAAAATAAAAAAAATAATTAAAATTTTAATTCTTTTTTTAAAAAATAAAATAATTAAAATTCGATTTAAAAAAATATATTATTCAAAAATTATAAAAATTTTCCATTAAATTTGTGTTGTATAAAACTATTTTAGTTTTTGAATATATATATTATATAAGAAATAATTTTTTTTTGAAAAATTATTGATTGGATTTGTATTGCTTGGAATTTTTTAGTAATAAATCTTTAAAAAACATAAAAATAATTTTTCCTAAATTTGTTTAAATATGAAAATATTTTATTAATATGGGTCGAATCGGGTATGGATCGGGTATAGGTAGAAAAATTTACATTAGGCATAAATGAGTTATATGGATTAATGGATCAATTTGGGTCGACCCACTAATGACTCGACCCAAACCCAACCCAACCCACCCGTTTGACACATCTACTTTTGGCACATTCTAAGCCTATAAAAAACAAGGAAAAACAACATCACCTTCCTCGAAGAGACAGCCTCAAACATAAACCAACATACACATGCCATCAAAATATGTCTTTATCTATATACTTGATAGAACGGTGAGTTTGTTACAAAATCAATAATTCTAAAATTCATAAAAAAGTATGTGTCTACAATGCATATTCCCAAACTCAATTAAACCCCACAAATATCATCTCAGACATATACAATCATCAAACTCATATCAAAATCCAACTATAAAAATTTCTCATTGATAACTTTTACGTTATACATTAGCTGAAGAACTTGAAAAAGATTTAAAATAGATAATGTGAGTAACCACGGATTAGTGACTAATGCAAATCTTTCCTAAGCAAATCAAGCACCCACCATGCATATTGTAAAGCACTACCAGGGACTCATTTATCCAAATCCAATATATAATGTATAGTAAAATCCAAATATAAGTGACATCACTTCAACTTGGCCTTATACTCCGCAAAAAAAAAATCATTTAAATTTCAAATACCAAAAGGGTAATAAATGCTCTATCTAGCTTCGTGCAACATATATGTTTTAAACTTTACTTTTTCGTTTTAACAAAGTCATATCGTGCAATGCCTTCCGTAACATATAATATATCTAATTTTCATCACTTTCAAAACATAAGTTTACAAATTTGTAAAAGATCACAACTCGCCCCTATTGAAGGCGACACCATATTCAAACTTACATGTCAACTAACCTCGGATAAAACTTTAGTAGGCAATGCCATATCCTTGAGTCAAATTGTCCACTTGAACAAGGACCTTGAACAATTACTTTGCAAACAGAATCAACCTTATCTCCAAACTTCAATTCAAGCAAGTTTACTTTTAGCATAAAACTCTTCCGGATTGCTAAGAGACCATAAGCCAAAAGATGGTCGGAGAAGGGCAAAATCCATTGCCAAACACAGAAATTCGAAAATTGTTTCTAGCAGCATGCAAAATTTTAAAATTTTATTATGATCAAACCATAAACCTAAATTGACTTCCCCAAAATCCTATTATGTGACACCTTAAATTTTCTTTACAACATATTTTCACTGCTTAAAAACCTCTAAAATCAACCCAACAACGTAGAATCCATACAAAATTAATTTATAGATTAACTATGAAAACTTCTTCCATTAGATAAATAAAAATTTCGAATCCTTACCAATTGCTACAAAACAAAAATAATCAGGCTTGTCCAAGCCTCTCAAACGTGCATGCACCAAGAGCCCCCTTTGTCTCCTCTTTTTCTTTTTCCCAGTTTCTTTGGACTCAGCTTCCTTCTTTCTTTCTTTCTTTCTTTTTCTTTTTTTTTTGGGTTTTTCTTGGCTAGACTCCGTTTTCTTTCTTTCTTTTTGTCTCTGTTCTAGAAATTCCCTTACAACGGCATCAACTGAAGCAAGACCGAAGCAAGACCCAAGAAACGGCTTAAGAGATACACTTGGGCTTGGGCTTACTATTTTGCTCTGATTTATTATGGTTTGCAAGCCCGGTTATTGAAACTTCAATCATGGACATAAATCTTTTAGGTTGTTACGTATTGATGCAAAACTATGTGGAGTAAGAATAAGGTTACCTTGCCCAATGGTAAGAAAATTGAATGGGACGAGTGTTGGGACCTACCCTCGGGGGAAGAAAACAGGTTTAGGGGTATTGCCTAAATGATGGACTTAAGGCCCATGATTAAGCGCGAACTCTCCCAAGCTTATATCTTGCATGATATTGGGGTGTTTCTTTTAAGAATTTTGCAATGAGGAGTTGCCACTAGCCTATTGGGGTCGGCTAGAAACTAAATGAGGCATGGGAGTATCTATGTAGCACGGACACGGCGACACGGACACGTGACACGACACGACACGACACGCGACATATCATTTCTCAAAAAGTAGAGAATTTCGACACGTTCCGACACGTTAAATATTAAATAAATATTTTTATTTTTAATTAATTTGATTCAAATTCACAAATAAATAAATAAATAAAGAGTTTATAATGAATTTATACTAATAATATTAATAAATCTTACCTTTTTTTATTTCATTATCCCAAATTTACATTTATTTTTCGAAATCCCCCCTCCCCCAAATTTACTTTCATTTTTTAGTCTTATTTATTTATTTTTCTGATTAAAAAAATTCCCATTAGAGTCCACCCCACTCTCTTCTTTTCCTTATCCATTTCCCTCACCCCAAATTTATTTTCCTTTCCCTCCCCAGTCCCCACCATCGTCCATTCCCCCCACCCAAATTTATTTATTTTCCTTTCCCTCCCACAATCGTCCATTTCCCCATCTATCCTTCACTTTCCCTCCCCACAAAATATGGGCTAATTCCATAAAAAAAACATCAACTTTAGGTCGATGGACAAATCTGGCCAAAACTTTTTTTTGTCTCATGAAAAAGCACAAACTTTAGGTCGAAAGATAAATCTGGCCTGAACTTTTTTTTGTCTCATAAAAAAGCACAAACTTTAGGTTAAGTGACAATTCTTGCCCCATTTTTGTTTTGTCTCATAAAAAATAACAAACTTTCACTCATATCCAAAATCTAACCCTTACCATTAACTTTCTATTTGAAGTTAACCTTATTTCAAGAGAAAATGTTCTAGCTGTGAGGTTGGTGGATCTCATCCATGGTTTCTCTTAACATGCGGTGATCTACAATTTCATATTGCAACAAAACAATAAAGTCTAGCGAGAGAAATTTAATCGGGAGATTTTTTTTACTTGCTAGTGAAATATAGGAGATGGCATAGTTTCACTGTTATTCTTCAAGCTATGGCTCAAACAAGAAGAAAATGGATGGTGTTAGCCAACAAGTGCACAGGGATTAAGGACAATCAATGAATATAAGTTAAGGGTGGCTAGATTTAGAATTTAAGTGAAAGTTGATGATTTTTTTTTCAAAAAAAAAAAATTGGGCTAAAATTGTCACTCAACCTAAAGTTTGTGCTTTTTTACGAGACAAAAAAGAGTTTGGGCCAAATTTGTCAATTGACCTAAAGTTGGTGCTTTTTTACGAGACAAAAAAAAGTTTGGGCTAGATTTGTCCATCGACCTAAAGTTGGTGCTTTTTTTTGGAATTAACCCCACAAAATAGGTGCCCATAGACTCCCATTTTTTTTTTATTACTTTTGAGTTTCTCAGAAACCCTAGCTCTTTTACTCCTCCCCCTCGCCGCTCGCGACCCTTCCTCTTCTCCTCCTCCCTCCTTGCCGCTCGCCGCACGACCTCCCTCCTCACCAATCACCGCATGCACGACCCCCTTCCTTGCCGCTCATCGCTCCTCACCGCACGACCCCCTTCCTCGCTGCTCGCCGCTCGTTGCTCCTCGCCGCACACACGAGCACACACGACCCCCTTCCTCGCCGCTCATCGCTTGCCGCTTGCCGCACGACCGCCTTCCTCTCCTCTTCCTCTCACCTTTGGTCCTTTCTCCCTTGCAGCTGCAGCCTCGTCAAATCCATCGCAACATCACAGGGCCAGCCCTCACCTCAGTCTATGCTCGGCCGTCTCTCACCGTTGCTCACGATCTGCTGCCTCCCGGACACGCTTGTCGAAACGTGTCGGGCAAAGGTTGACCACGTGTCGAATTTCCGACACACGTTGACCACGTGTCTGATCGTGTCGACGTGTTCGACACGCTCCAACACGTGTCGGACATAATACGGAAGCACGTCCGTGCTTCATAGGGGAGTATACCTCACTTCCTAGAGAATCTAGAGTGGAGACTTGATTACACTAATTGATCAATTAATGCCCTCTCGGTGCCTGCCTAATCTTGTTCATTTTAAAAGAAAAGATTTTAGTCAGGCAGTTTGGATTCATTTTATACCTATCCACTAACATATGAGGTGATCATGCGAGTGTGCAATCATTAAAGTAGCAATTAGCAGCCGAGAAAAGCATTTAAATAAATTGCATGGGAGAGCACACATTTAACATTAAGGAACATATAAATGCTAATACTAACTTAGACTAAATGGAAGCCAAAATCAACATACCAAAATTGCATAATCAAAGGTATTCGTCTTTAAGGACAACTATAACCTCTTGAGCATGATTCTAAATTGAAAGACTTCCATTTTTTAAGAGAAAAAAAACCAAGAGATCAATCTGAAATTTTTTTTGAAGAATTTTAATTTTAATTTTTTACGAATTTTTTGTGGGATTTTTTGAAAACCTTTTCTCAATTTTTTAAATTTTTTTTAGTTTTTGATTAATTAATTAATTTTATTTGTTGTTTTCAAATTTTAATTGATTTTTTTATTCTTTTTAATATTTATTTATTGTTGATAAAAAAGGGATTCGGACCGGGTCATAAGATCCGACCCAACTAAACAGACCCGAACTATATTGTATCGGGTTATACTAAAAACATTTAACCCTAAAAGGCCGCTCGGAATTGTTTATAAAAGCCCATGAATTTTTTTAACTCTTTTTTCGGCCCACATTTGAAATGAGCCCAGCCCACAACAGAACACCCCAGCCCATAACAGAACACCCTAGCGCAGCTTTCACATTTTTTTTCCCTTTTTATTTTCTTTTAATTCTTTTCTTTTTTTGCCCTTTTACGTTTTGTCTTTTTCTGCTGCACTCGTCCTCTGCATTCTTCCTTCCGAAGCAAATTTTTGCTTTCTTTTTCTATATTTTGTTTTACTTTTTACTTTTTTTTTTTCTTTCATTTTTATTTTCTTTTGATCTTCTTCTCCTTCGTGCTTACCCACTGCACGCCCGAAGCTTTCCTTCCCAAAACATGGCCTCATCGCGACTCAGCCAAAACTCATTCGAACAATAACAATAGTCGAAGCACCCAGCGTCCCTTCCAACCAAAAAAACCCCGACCGGTGCAAATCGCCGTCGGTCATCTAACTCCAGCGACGGCTGAACCATTTTCGGATGTGGACATCCCGACTTAAACATACATGATTACTCTGCGAAAATCGCATGAAATCGTAACGAAAACACAAAAGACAGGGCACGATCCCACATATATATATATGGCCAAGCATAAATCAGAACGAGTTTAAACTCAGGTTGTTTCTCGGTTTTCTTTGAGACATTTTGTCAAACATATGAGGTGCATCAGCTAGAAGGAGAACCTGGCTCGCTTGGGGGCATAGATTTGAGCAAACATCAACACGACATGCACGAGATCCGCTAAGGGACAAATTAATCACATTTGGAACGGATATGAACAAAGAACAACTGCCTCCCAACTTTAACAGACTTGCAGGACCCAGAATATTCACATATTTTCACAAGCATTTGGCGTGCATGAGATTTTTGCCTCGATCGAAATTTAAACACAAACCTAGTTCCTAGTAGAGCACACCAGAACACCCGGAAACAACCGTGAAGGATCGGTAGGACCGGAGCTCGCGTGAACTGGTCGGCCGTGAGCTCCGGCCTGACACCCCCACGAGAACAAAACATATGCGCTCGAGAGACCTACCTAATTTCGGGAAGGGCTGTGACAGACGATGGCTTTCGGGCGGACGACCGACGACGGCGGAGCTTTCCTTCGAGCTCCCTCTCCCTTCGGCTCGTCCTCTCCTTCTCTCCCTCTGTTCTTCTGTGTTGCCGTTCTCCCTTCTTTTCTTCCTTGGTGCTGGTGTTCTGTCCTTTGCCCTCTCTCTCTCAAGCTCCCTTTTCTCTTCTCTGTTCTTCCCCCCCATAAATCTGCCGTAGGTTCCCCCCTTTTGGCATCCCTCCAAAGCGTCCCCGGATGGTCAACGAAGCCAGCTGCCTTTTCCCTCCATCTCTACCTCAAAACTGCCGTTAATCAGCCTCCTCTCCCTGCTCGTGTATGCGCCTGCAGCTATTTCGGTTCTTGGGGCAAGTCAGTGGCATTTTCGGCTAAGATAGCAGCAGGTTCTCTTGGGTTTCGACAACCGCAGGCGTTGCCTCGCTGCAGCCGTGTGTCATCGCTTCGCTTTTTCTGAAATCGCAGCTGCCGCCCCTTTGCAGATCCTTCTTCGGCTTCCTTCTGCTGTTCTGTCTTCTGCAGGTCCTGCGCGAAGACCAGCCGGAGGAGGAAGGATCGGCCGAGCTGCCCCCGACCCGCGGATCACGCCGCCTGCCTGCCACCCCGATCCTCTGTTCCTCTGTTGCTGCTTCTCTGTCGCTGTTTTCTGCAAGTCTTCGCAAGACATGCAGGAGGGGAATACGACCAGCTCGTGCACGGGCTGGGCTGAAGGGGAAAAAGGGCTGGGTCCGGCCCCATCACGAAGGAAAAAAATATGGGCCGCGCGTGGGGGAAAAAGAAAGAGGGGCGGGCCGGGCTAAGGTCGGATCCGGCCCGACCCGACCTCTCTCGTTCGTTTAATTTCGATTTTTTGTTAAAAATAAAATTTTTGTAAACTTTTTTTGGACAAATTTTAAAATTAGTGATGCAAATGCTCCTAATGCCTATATATAATGTAATTTTAATGAAAACTTTTTGTTAAGGGGTTAGAAATTAATTCCTAATTTTTCAATGTAAATCGATAAAATTTATGTGTCAACAACGAGGCAAATGGAGTGGAGTAGAGGTGTCTAGTTTCAGATATGAGATTTGACTTTTACATTAGAAAGAGAGGAGAATTAGGGCCTGTTTGGCAACGTGCCAAATAGTGCCGATTCTAATTTTTTGTTCCTGAATCGCCTTGGGACGAGAATCGCGTTTGGTAAAATTTTTGTTCTCGGGAACATGTAACAAATTTGTTCCCTGAATGATTTTGGACAAGATTTGAAAATAAAAAAAATTTGATTCTACGTCCGAGAATCAAAAAAGAATCAAAATGTAAAACCCTTATTCTTCTCTTTCATCATCTCGGTTGCCATCCGCCATTGCCCGCCGCCATCCGCCACCGCCGCTGCTCGCCGCCGCCCGCCGGTCGCCACCCGGCGAGGTTGCCGAGGCTCGCTGTGCCGGGCGAGGTCCAGCGAGCTCGCGGAGGCAAGCCTAGCCACCGGGCGAGGCCGGGCCTCGCCAATGGCTAGGCCGCCGCCCGCCTCGGCGAGGCCGGCCTCGCCACCGGCGGGCTGGGCGAGCCTCGCCGGCCGCCGGGCGAGGCCGGCCCTCGTCGGCCGGTCGCCGGTCCGCGATCGGCCAAATGAAGAAGAAGAAGAATAGAAAACAAAAAAAAGGGGAAAAAAAGGAAAAAGAAAAAAAAAAAAGTAAAAAGTAAAGAAATTATTTAAAATTTATTTAAAAATCAAAAGAAATTAATTTGGAACAGAATCAATTAATACGGTACCAAACGCAATTCTATTCCAGAATAAAAAATTTTGAACAGCTTACCAAACGCGCTTTTGTACTTAGAATCGCCCCTGAAATAAAAAAATAATCATTTCTAGTCGAATCAACTCCCTAGAACAATCGTTGTTAAACGCGCCCTTACACTCCGTTTGTTTCGGTTGATGCCGTTGGCTTCATCAAAGAATTCAAGTAGGACAAAAATGAAGTATTTCTTTTTAATTTTTTAACCCAAAAAAATAAATAGGAAAGTTCAAAGGAGCTCCTCCACCGTCCACTTCAGTGGTGACGTCATCATGATTCTTTTATTTCTGCTACAATTAAGAGAATCACTCCTCTTTTATTTCCACTATGATTAAAAGAAGATTAAGAGAATCACTCCTATTTTATTTCCACTTTTTATTTCCACTATGATTAAAAGAATATTAAGAAAGTCACTCCTCTTTTATTTTTACTTTTATTTTTTGATTCTCCTCTTTTATTTTCACTATGATTAAAAGAAGATTAAGAGAATCGCTCCTCTTTTATTTTCACTTTTTATTTCTGATTCTCCTCTTTTATTTCCACTATAATTAAAAGAAGATTTAAAGAATCACTCCTCTTTTATTTCTACTTTTTATTTCTTGATTCTCCTCTTTTATTTTTACTTTTTATTTCTACTATGATTAAAAGAAGATTAAGAGAATCACTTCTCTCTTATTTCTACTACGACCGGCCCTACCTTCACCCCCACTCCCCACGCCGGCGCCATGGATCTTACCTCCACTGTCTCTATCCTGCTCGACTTCATCCAGGTAAAGTATGTGGGGAAGTCGATTTCACCCTTTGAAAGCCACCCCACCGCCACACGCGTCGCCATCTGCAGCCTGCTCCTGCATTTCTTGTTGCTGCGTTTCGCTAATTGGGCACCACCGTCTAGTGGCCGTGCTCCTTCCCGTGATGGAGCAAAGCACCTCCTCTTCCACTTCTCCGGTTTGACATCGGTGGCTTCGCTCGCGTGGTTGCTGCTCCACGACTCTTTCCACTCCCTCCTCTGGTTGTTCGTGCTGCTCCTATTGCTTTCCGTGAGTCTGTTGCTCAGCCTTCTTCAAAACCTTTGTCTGTGGATTTACGGCAAACTCGTTATGATGATCATCCGTGCCGCACGGTCTCGTGTATGGCATGGTGTAAGGGCGCCACCACATTTTCCGCGCCCGGTCGTGGATCTGCGTTTCCGGCTGCAAGTCTGAGCGCCCTAGTTGTTTGACTAGCTTTTTTTTCTTAAATTTTAATTGCTTTTAAATTTATGACTCGGAACCACCGTATAGCCGGCGGCGTAAACTTGGACGACCCACCTCCCCCGCCGTCCAAAGATCAGAGGAAAAGTAGATGTCATTGATTATTAAGTTCTCATTTTAATCTTATTTTTACTTCTCACAGATTAGAGGAAAAGTAGATGTCATGATTCAAACACAAAGGAAAATCAAACCGGACCAGAACATAAAAGTTTCCTTAAAAAAAAAAACAAATATCAAACCGGACCAGAACATAAAAGTTTACTTTTCTAATCTTCGAGCTAAGCCCTCTAATGGTATTTTTTAGTGGCCATATAAGGGGTTAGTAATTGTTCTTGAGGTTGAAGCTTCTGACCTCTTTGAAGACATTTTTGAGTGTTGCAGATTTTCCTTCTTTTTCTGGTGAATTTCTTCGTAGCTTTCTGTTTTGTTTTGTTTTGTTTTGTTTTGTTTTGTTTTGTTTTTTTTTTTTTTTCTGTTTTTTGTTTTTTTTTGTTTTTTTTTTTTTTTCAGGTCGTAGCTTTCTGTTTGGCCAGTGGATGGATGTGTCATTTTGCATTCTTTGTTGGTGTACTATGTTTTTGTTCATTTATCCATGGGATAAATTGATGCCTTGGTGACGCGAGCACAGCTACAATTTCAAAAACTTCAATCTAACACTAATGTCATTGAGTGATCCAAATCAATATAGAAGATGTCAGATTTTTTATCTCTCTCACATGTACACCATTACTGCTTACAAGCTATTCTGATGATAATATAGTTGTGGTTTGTCATTGCAGAATGTGGGAGTCGTTACATCATATAGTCTTCATTTTACCTCTGAGAAGTGACAACTAAATCTTTGCTGTGGCAAATGTGTTCACTTGAAATCTAAGACTATGTTGTTTCGCTGGCTGATTGACATTCAAGTTGCCAGGGCTAAGGTGAGAAAAGAATGCTGGAATGTTGATTTTTGTTGCGTAGGCTTTTGTTCAAGATTACTGGATTTTGGTAGACTTAGATGTTAGAACAAACTTTTCCCATCTTCATGTGCTATAGAATTTATGGTTCATATATGCAAAGCTAGATAGATAGTATGCAGATGCTTAAGACAATTCTGTACAAACTACACACATCTGATGTTCATACTTGTGGAAACAATTAGATCAGCAAGCTTCCTGAGAAATTGATTCATAATCAAATTATGCATCCCAATGTTAATACTTTGATAAATGACATAGAGCACAAAAGTCTTGCAGTTCAAAAATATGATATTTATCTGTTTTTACTGCAGAGAACAACAATCTTGGATGTTGACTGAAGTAGCGAGTCCAATTGACTTGCATAAGAACGTAAGTTGAAACATCAAACAGAAAGGTGTTCTCCTGACTCCTGAATTTTTTTCGTCTTGGTAAGGGCATCCCCAACTCTGCAACTAAATGCACTTTGCTTGTGGCTTTTGGAGACCAGCATCACACGTCTTTTCTTCAGTACCTCCAATTATGTGCCCACTTTTTCCTGCAGTCAATTTTTTCATCTAGTTCAGGCTGTTCAGCATTAGCAGGGTCTTTAGGTACTTGCACTATTCCAGCAACTTGTATTAAACACTGTTTGGTATTAGCGCAATTTCTGTTGATTATTACTTATTGTGGAGATGAGTCTATATATATGATGTTAAAAAGGAACATGGCTATTCACCACATCGCATGGCGGCATCTTGTATCCAATTTTGGCTGAAGTCTGTTTAGCAATAGATCACTACTGTGATTCAAGCGAACCATGGTAAAACGCATTGGATATGAGTAATCAATGGGCGAGGGCATTCATCACAGTCATAAGCACCCAGACTCGTGTCCCTTATCTTGTTGCAGAAGGGCACAATAGTAATGCTCACTGGTATTATCTTTGATGAACAAAGCGTAAAGTGTGAGTTGATGGAAGTTAATGGCAATCTTTTACTGTAGTGGAAGGCAATCTGGGATGATGAAGATTGCACTGCACACAACTGCAAAAGTTGAACCTGCAAAATTTACCACAGACACTTCATAGTGGCACGGTTAGGTAGATTTAAAATAAGAAAGAGTATATGCTTATGGAGGTGATGTTTTAAAGTGGGCCTTTCAAAAGTGCATGGGGTGTTGAAGTTGTTGTCACTTCCGTGCAGTGAAATACAGAGTGTTAACGCTCTTCGCGACATACGTCAACAGTGCTCCTCCTGATGTGAGAAGACAAAGGATGTGTAGGGTGAGCAGGTCATTGCATCTGAGGGAAATTTAGCACATAATTTATAAAGCAGAGAGGAGTAGCTATACTTCGCACACAATAGGCTAATCATTTGACACATTCAACACAAGCCTTGCACGCATGATCCTTCATATGACAGTTCCAGCAGCAGAGAATGATAGTGCAGTGGAGGAAGAAGAAGCAATCAAGACAACCACAGACCTTACCTTTATGTTCCCTTCACAAGCTTTGCAACCAGTTTTTCAGTCATTATGTGGAAGACCAGTGGATGCTGATGGTCGAAATGGTAAAAAACCAAGTCCTTAGTGCCTCCAGGAGGACAACTAGTTATTCTGATGATAATATTGTTTGAGTTTGTCGTTGCGGAATGACAAATTGGTTATATCATATAGTCAGCATTTTACCTCTGAGAGGTGACAACTAGATTTTTGTTTCGGCAAATGCGTCAACTTGCTTCAGCAAAGAGGATTTATAAAGACAGCGACTTCTTTTGTGATGTATCCTGTATGTATCCAGAAGCTTTTGCATCTGAATAATGCAATCTGAGGCTATTGTGTCTCACTGGTTGATTGGTTTTTGTCCAGGAGCTAGAATTGTTGCTTCAGTGAGAGATTCAAGTTGCCAGGGCCAAGGTGAGAAAACAACGCTGAAATGTAGATTTCTTTTTTGGGAGGCTCTAGTCCAATATAACGGAATTTTGGTAGACTGCAGATGTTAGAACTGAACTTTTCCCGTCTTCATGTACTGGAAAAGAATTTATTGTTCATGAATGGCAAGCCATATAGATAGTATGCAAAAGCTTGAGACTAGTCTGTACAAACTACACACATCTGATATTCATTTTTCGAGGAAATAATGACCTGCAAGCTTCCTGACAAGTTGATTCATAATCAACTTATGCATCCCAATGTTAGTACATTAATTCAAAACATGAGGCAAACAAGTCTCACACTCAAAAATATGATATTTATCTGCTTCTGCTGCAGAGAATAACAATCTCGGATGTCCAGTGTTAGCAGGGATTCTGATTGACTGGCTTAAGAACGTAGGTTGAAACATCAAGCAGAAGGGTTGTCTCCTGCCTCCCAATTCTTTTCTTCTGGATAAGTGTCTCCCCAACTCTACAACTACATGCGCTTCACTTGCATCTTTTTGAGACCAGCATTGCCCATTATTTTTTAGTACCTTCAGTTGTGTGCTCATTCTGTCCTCTCTTTCCTGCAGAATTGCAATTTTTTCATCTAGTTCAGAAATAGCAGGGTCTTCAGGTACTTCCATTACTTTGAAAAAATAAAAAAATCTCGTATTACCATATTTTCTGTTGATTATTACTTATTGTGGAGAATGAGTCTATATATGATGTTAAAGAAAGAAAAAAGAACAGGGCTATTCACCACATCACAAGGCAGCATCTTGTGCCTCCTTGTTCGGCAATGTCAGTTTAGTGAGAGAGCACTTCTGTGATGAAATCGTACCGTAGGTGAAACACATTCAATATGAGTAATCAATGTGCAAGGGCATTCATTGCAGCTGGAAGCACCTAGATTCAGGTCTTTTTTATCTCAAAGGTCACAGCAGTACTCACTGGCATGATCTTTGATGTATCGAGTGTAAAGTTTGATTTGATGGAGGTGATGGTGATCCTTTATTGTTGGTAGTAATTGTGGAAAGGTTATCTTGATTGACATTAAGAGTGCACTGCACTAGACCGAGAAAGTCGAATGTGCAAAATTTACCAGACACTGCTTAGGAAGCACGGGTCAGTAGATCTAATATAAGAAAGTATGTGATCGTGGAGGTGATGTTTCAAAGTGAGCCTTCCAAAAGTGCATGGAATGTTGAAGTCAAAGTCGCATTCTGCACAGCGAAAGACAGCGTTAACGCTCTTCACAACATGCATCAGTGGGCGTTTTTTCCTGATACGGGAAGGAGTGGATGTGCCAGGTTGAATGGTGTGTCGCAAAATTGAGGGCAATTCAGCACGTGATTTATGGAGCAGAAAACAGCAGCTCTGCTCCAGGCAGGGATGGGCTAAACCTCTGACATATTCATCGCAAGCCTTGCATGCACTATCCTTCACATGACCCAGCTCCAGCGGCAGCGGATGATCGTGAATTGGATAAAGAAGAGGCAAGCCAGACAAGCATAAAACTCACCTAGTATGTTTAATTCATAAGCTCTGCACTAGATTCTATTTTCAAGCTTCACATGGAAGGACACCAGTCGATGCTGATGGGCGAAATGGAAAGACAGGTGTTGCTTCTCTGGAGTAGATTCGGCGCAGCTCTTGTGAATTAAGAATATGCACCGTGCGGCATCCATAGATCTCGAAGCAGGCTTCGCATTTGATTCTACTTTTCGTCCCGACATGATGGAATGTGAGCAGATGCTAGGAGCAAAATGTTGGATGGTCACGTTCTCAAAATCTTCATCAGGCTTAAGGTTGTGACTAGGCAGGCGAAGCAATATCAGGCCTTGCAGTAACGCTTTACCATCCGAATGGCAAGAAGGAAGCCTGCTCACACGAATGGCATCTACAATGATCCTCCTCATCATCCGCGGACTAGGCATTCAAGCGGGGGCTGGGGGCGAAACGGGTGTACTCCGGCGGACAGCGTGCTGAATTCGAGGCATGACTCATGAGAGAAGAATCGACCCGATTCACGGCAGTAGGGCTGAGCTGCGGATCAGAGACCAGCACAGGAGACATTCCAAGCAAGTACGACCTTAGGCCCAGGTTCCGGAGATTCAATGCATGATTACCAAGGCAAATTAGGATATAAAAAGGCGTTTTGAATGGAGTTATAGTTGCTGAATAATATCAACACGAAGCAAATAGGGTGAAATGCTCGTCAAAAAAAAAAAAAGGTGAAATGAATAGTACCCCACTCCCATATAATAGTTGATGTTGTATTTCAGCGTTAATTTGTACAATTTTATTTTATTTAAGCTTTAATGCAATAGTTAATAAAACTAAAGTGGCCCATGAAAAGTTTCATTTCATTTTTCATTTTTAAGTCAGCTGCAATTATAATATAATTTTCCGTAAATCAACTAATAAATAAAACTCCAAACATTGTATAAGGTCATAAAAGGTGCATTCACCTTGCGCTGGTCTGTACATTCATCGGAGAGTTCTTATCCAACTTACTAAAAAGTAACTTAAAAATATTGTGAGAATAGTTTTGACATAATTCAATCGTTTATAAAACTAAATTCACCTATTTTGAATTTTATGAGTTATTTTCTTAATTTATTAGTCAATTGCATTTATACGTAAAAGTATTGTTTACATTCGTTATTAAATACTATTCGTACAAATGGTATGAGCCGAATCTACTTTTTCCTAGTTATCAATTCAACTATAAATATACAGGTTCTGAAACAATCTTGAATTCCACGTTATCAAAAAAGAGTTATATATAATATGATGCTCTGTAAGCTATATTGATAAGGTTCACCGAAGCAGTAGTTGTAATTAAACGTGTAATTTTCTGTTAAAATCTTTGAATGGAACTCGATTTCATTTTCAAAAATTAAATAATCATCCGCATTAAGTATCCTCAAAAACAAAATATAGATCGAAGTGGTTATAGACCCAATTCATAAGCTAGTTAAACTGAATTTAGATCCACAAGTCAAAAGTTGGCCTTTGTATAGATTATATGAAGACTAATACCCAGGAGAACCGATATAGAAAAAAACAAACAAAATAGAGGTGTACTCCTTTGAATATAAGTAAACCTGTCCAAATGATAAAATGAACTGTATTTGGATGAAATAAAATTATGATGTATGCACATTTTTCATCTATAGCGATCATCTTCATTCTACTAATGTGTACATTCCTTTTGTTAAAATTTTGAATTTATTATACCAATCAAAGTTACGATTGGTTCGACATTAATTGTCAATCGGGTCATGTCATTTTTCTAAGGCGAAAAAAGAAGAAGAAAAAAGGAAAAAAAGAAAAAGAAAAAAAGGAGAGAATTCTCTTTCTCTCTCTTCTTTCTCTCTCCCTCTGTCAGAGAGTTTCCAAAGGACCTCAGGGGAGGCTTCAATGTGCACACAAATATAGTTGGACCTTGTGATGTTACATGATAATCCTATGTCTACTTGTAGGTAGAAAATGGGACTACCATTAAAGTTGGGGATACTTTTTAAACAAAAAAAATTTCGAGGCAAAATTGAGATTTTCTTGAAGTCCTGCTCCGAACACTCTTAAAATTTCTATATAACATTATTTCACAGTTTAAACATATCTAGAATCGACCCAACAATATAAATCCATACAAAACCTAATATACAGTTTAACTAGGAAAACTTCTTCAATTAGATAAATAAAAGTTTCAAATCCTTACCGATTGCTAAGAAACATAAATAATCCGGCTTGACCCAAGCTTCTCAAACGTGCATGTAGTGAGAGCCCCTTGTCTCATCTGTCTTTTTGTCTGTTTCTCTGGATTCTGCTTTCCTCATTTTTTTGGGTTCTTCTTGGCCACTCTGTTTTTCTTCTCTCTCTCTCCTCTCTAGTAATTCCTTTGCAATGGCATCAACTGAAGCAAGACCAAAGAAAGTGCTTTAACGAGACACTTGGGCCTGGGCTTAATGTTTTGCTCTTCTTTATTATTTTTTGCCAGCCTGGTTATTGCAACTTTAATAGGAAAGTTCGAAGGCATTCGTCCGCTCCAGTGGCGAAGGCAGGGACAGCAGATTGGCATAGAAGACGACAGCCTGAAACTGGAGGGATTACTGTCAGTTTGGAGTCTGCTCGTTTCAGACTGTCGTCCTTTATGCCACTGCGCATAAAAAGAACCACGATTGATGTCCCTGCCTTCACCCCTCACGGCGTCATGGATTTTACCTCCATCGGCTCTATCCTGGTCGACTTCATCAAATTGAAATATCAGGGGAAGTTAATTTCTTGTTGCCGTGTGGCCATAATCGGGCACCATCATCTAGCGGCCACACATCTCCTTGTGATGGAGCATGGCACCTCCTCATCAACTTGGCCAATTTTATAGCGGTGGCTTTGCTTGTGTCGTTGCTGCTCCATGACTTATCACACTCTGTCTCGGGTTGTTGGTGCTACTCCTTTGCTTTCCGTGAGTCTGTTGCATGGCCCCATTCAAAAGCTTTGTCTGTGGTTTCACAGCAAAATTGTTCTCATGATTATCCGTGCGGCACAATCTCATGTATGGTGTGGTGGAAGAGTGCAGCCACCTTAGCTGGGCACAGTTGTGGATCTACGTTTCACACTGGAAGTTTGAGTGCCGTAGTTGTTCAATTGTTCCCTGCTTCAAAAAAGTATTCTAGGCACTCTTAAAAAAAACGATATGTAATTTAGGAAACTTGCTAGTTTTGTATAAGAGGCACTTGGGGCTTTCTTCTCTTTTATCTGAAGCCATGAAGAGTCCCCAAGCCTTCGGCATCAAATTATCTCCCGACCATTATAAGAAAGGAGAACAGGGAACAAGTTTGCATCTTTCCTATTCCTAGCCATGAATGGTCATGCACCTAGTAGCAACTAAATGTGATTACGATAGCTGAGCCCTCAAAAGAAATTGCAATTTTTTGTTATCGAAGAGATCAAAGATAACCTCAACAATTGTTACTAGAAGAAGAATGGTCAATTGTAGTAGCTATATTAAGCAAATATTATTCTTGACGTTGAAGCTTCTAACCTCTTTAAAAACATTATGAGGGTTGCAAACTTCCTTCTTTTTCCAGTGAATTTCTTGAGAAAATTACAAAAATAAAATAAAATTTAAACTCTTTTAATAATTTGTCAACTTAGTTTTTGCAGCTAATTTAGCCCGAAATATGCTCACGTGAATGTCAAATAAGCGCCGCCCGTCCTACTTGGCCGGACCGGCAGAAGGTTGGTGCTAACATAATCACTGGAGATCAAAACGGTGGCATTTTCCACAATAATTTAAAAAGAAAAAAATCGTCGCTGTGCTATTTTCTTGCGCAAATGCTCAAACACTCACTCTACACCCTCGTCCAAAGAACTCCAACCTGAATTCAACTGAGATCTCGCTCAAATCTCTTCAAATCTCAACTCAAATCGAACAATTCTTGCTTGAGCCTGAATCGTTTCTTTCCACAATTAAGAGAAAAGGCAGATGTTTTCTCCCATCCCAAAAGAGTTATTTTATAGTCCCTATAACCGTTTTGCTTAATTAGAGTGGATTCTAAAATGTGAGGCTATAATGATAAACGTGGGATGAGACATAATATTGATAGGTAAAATCAAAAGACAAATAATCTGCAGCCTTAATTTTTTAACTTTCGAGAATGCTTTTATCCGACAAAAAGAAAAATGAAAATTCTCAATATGAATATAAATTTCAAAATCAAGCTTTATTGTATGCCAATTTGAACATTTTGACAGTAAGGCCTTGTTTGATAACCATCCAAACATGGCCAAATTCTTATTCTTTGTTCCCTGCACGCCGCCTAGAATCGCGTTTGGTAAAATTTTTGTTCCTGGAACAAATTGGAAATAGAATCAAGAACAAAAAAGTTGATTCTTGTTCCTAAACAAATTTGAGAATCAAAATCAAGAACTCTTCTTCTTCCCTTCGGTCATCTCACGACTGCCGTCCACCACCGCCCACCACCATCCGCCGTTGCTGTCCGCCGCCGCCGCCGGGCCGCCGAAGGCTTGCCTGCCCACCGACGAGGCCGAGCCTTGCTAGGGCCGGGCAATCCTCGCGACGCCCAGCCCCACCGGTGGCCGGCGCGGCTCGCCCCGCCCCCGAGGCGGGCCTAGCCATCGACGAGGCTCGGCCGACAAGAGCCGCCTCGCCGAGGGCCTATGACGCTCCGGTGAGGTCACCCTCGTCGGCCGGTCGCCGGCCGGCGAGGCCGAGCCGCCGCCCGGTGCTTCGGCAAGGCTCGGCCGACGAGGGCCACCACCGAGGGCCCGCGACACTCCGTGAGGTCGCCAGCCCTCGGCTCCGCCGGCCGCCGGCCGGGCGAGGCCGAGCCTCGCCCGCCGGCCGGCGAGGCTCGGCCGACGAGGGCCGCCCTAGCCGAGGACCTGTGACGCTCCGGAGGTCACCACCCCCCTCGCTTGGCCGCTGTCTTGGCCGGGCGAGGCCGAGCCTCGCCCCACCGCCGGCGAGGCTTGGCCGATGAGGGCCCGGCCGCCGAGGGCCTACGACGCCCGATGAGGTTGCCACCGGCGACCGGCCACAAGAAGAAGAAGAAGATGAGAAAAAGGAAAAAAAAAAAAAAAAAAAAAAAAGGAAAAAAAGTAAAAAATTTATTTAAAAATTAAAATAAATTGATTTGGAATGAATTAATGAAAGACGGTACATCAAACACAATTCTATTCCAAAATTAAATTTTAGACAGCTTACCAAATGGCTTAAAATGCTTAGAATCAATTCTCGAGAATAATAAAAAATCATTTCGATCGAATCTACTCCTGCAATGTAATCGTTACCAAACGCGCCTTTAACCTGCTATTTTCCCTTTTGACCGAACCATTTTTTACGCGACCTTTCTCGTTCTAAAAGATGCATTTGCAAAACTGAAATTGATTCCCAAAAGAGCATGGAAAAAAGCGTTTTCCGAAGGATTTCATCAATACACGAAAATCAACGGTCGCCATTGTTTTGGTGTAGCAACCAAAACTGGAGACAGCATATATGGTGGTATGGTGGGAAGTCGCCACGTGGCGCGCCGGACGCTGGTGGTTGGCGACTCCGGTGACGGCGGAAGAGAGGATGGCCGCGGCGGCGAGCCTCTGCAACCGCATCCCCTCTCCGTTCCTCGGCCGCTTCCCTCCTCCTCCTTCTCATTCCCTCGCCGTCCGTCTCTCTCTCTCTCTCTCTTCGTTTCTAGAGTTTCGAGCTGACTCCGCGTCTTCCATGGAGTTCGCTTTTTACCGTATTCACGTTGCGGATTCTTCTTGAACGAATCCGAATTTTTGCCCGAAAAGATGCCTCCTTTCTTATGTTTCGCGCGCCTGCTTCTTCAATCTCACGACGATTTCTCATGTTCTCCTTCTTCTTCTGCACCTGCGGTTTTTGAATTGAGGAGTTGTTGGTTAATGATCGGATGATGTGATGCTGTCGCCCAAATCCAAACTCCTCCCTCGCGCGCGCAGTTGCCCAAATCTCCCCCAAGTTTCAACTCAAACCGCGAATGGAAGGCGATGTAAATGTGTTTGGACGACTTGTTCATTGGTTGGGGACGACTGGTTGTTTCACTCTCACATCTATATCCCTCGGTTGAAGTGTCTGCTAGCCGTTTGTGAAAATGCCCAAGCGAACTTTCGTGAAAATTTCCCTCTGGATCTACATATCTGAACGTCCATTGCGTATCCAAAATCGTAATGAGATCTTTTGATTCATTCATTTACTCTCGGTTTTTCATCTTTGAATCCGAAAGTAAGAGCGACGTAAGGATGTTTGTTTCTCTGTTTTATGTGCTATGTCTTGTAGCCTTTAAATGGGGGTTCCCGCTGGGAGATATGGTCTGGAATCGTTGATACACATGGTGATTTTCTCGCTGGTAGCACCCTAACTTCTTTTATGTTCATGTGCCATGTGTCTCGGTGATCTATGACCTGTTTAGGTTGAATGGTCGGAAATCGTCATGGTGGACGGTGGTGGTGACTGGTGACTCCGGCGGTGGCTTGATAATGATTGTAAGTGAATGATAGTGATGCTCAGTTGAAAAATATGGGCCGTGATGCCACTTCATTGAACTCATTAGCAACAAAAAAAAAAAAAAAAACACTGGCCACAATACTACTTTCTATCACTGTTTCTTGTACGTTGGAGTTGCTTCCTCTCCATATTTTTCTTCTTTCTTGACAGGCTTCTTGCTTTAACTAGAAATTCAACTGCAGCTGATTATGATGTTGATTCAATCTGTATTTCTCTATCAACTCTTTGTCTCTTGCCTTGGCTGGCACTTGTACTCTTAACCTGATATTATAAGATCTCATTAGTTAAAAAAAATTTACGTTCTTTGTAGCTTTCTGTCTGGCCAGCGGATGGATATGTGTCATTTTACATTCTTTGCTGGCGTACTATGGTTTTGCTCACTTATCCGTACGAACTGTGATAAATAGATGCCTTGGATACACGAGCACAGCTGCAATTTCAAAAGCTTTGTTCTATTGTTGAGTGATCCAAAACAAAATGAAAGATGTCAGCCTTCTCATTGCTGTCCCCTGTACACCATTACTGCATACTAGCTATTTCGACGATAATATAGTTTTAGTTTTTCATTGCGGAATAGAGTCGTTACATCATATAGTCTTCATTTTACCTCTAAGAGGTGACAACTAGAGCTTTGCTGTGGCAAATGCATCAACTTGCAATGTAAGACTAGTTGTCTCACTGGCTGATTGGCTTTTGGCCAGGAGCTTGAATTGTTGCTTCAGTCAGACATTCAAGTTGCTGGGGCCAAGGTGAGAAAAAAATGCTGAAATGTAGATTTTTAGTCAGGAGGCTTCAGTTCAATATAACTGAATTTTGGTTCACCATAGACTTTAGAACCAAACTTTTCCCATCTTCATGTGCTAAAGGATTTACAGTTCATGTATGCAAGGCAAGATAGATAGGATGCCGATGCTCGAGACAAGTCTGTACAAGCAACACATATCTGTTGTGCGTATATGTGGAAGTAATTAGACCAGCAAACTTCCTGACAAGTTGATTCATCATCAAATTATGCATCCCCAATTTAATACTCCGATTCATAACATAGAGCACACAAGTCTTGCACTTCAGAAATCTGTTTTTTATCTGCTTTTATGGCAGAGAACAACAATCTTGGATGTCAACTGTAGCAGTGAGTCCAATTGACTTGCATAAGAAGGCAAGTTGAAGCATCAAACAGAAACGTGTTCTCCTGACTCCCGAATTCTTTTCATCTTGGTAAGTGCCTCCCCAACTCTGCAAGTACATGCACTTTACTTGCGGCTCTTCGAGACCAGCATTGCACGTCTTTTCTTGAGTACCTGCAACTATGTGCTCATTATTTCCACTTTTTTTCTGCAGAATTGCTATTTCTTTTATTTAGTTCAGCAATAGCAGGGTCTTCAGGTACTTCCACTATTCTAGCAACCTGTAGTAGAAATGTTTGGTATTAGCGCATTTTGTTTTAATTATTACTTATTGCAGACAATGAGTCTATATATATGATGCTAAAAATGAATGTGGCTATTCACCACATCACATGGCAGCATCTTGTATCAATTTATTGGCTATAAGTCTGTTTAGTAAGAGAGCACTTCTGTGATGAAAGCGCACCGTGGGTAAAAACTCATTTGATATGAGTTAACAATGGGGAAGGGTAAGCACCCAGATTTGGGTCCCTTATCTTCTCACAAAGGTCACAAAAGAACTCACTGGTATCATCTTCGATGAACAAAGTGTAAAGTGTGAGTCGATGGAAGTTAATAGCAATCTTTTACTGTAGTTGAAGGCAATCTGTGATGATTAAGGTTGCAATGCACAAAAGCATAAAAGTCAAACCTGCAAAATTTACTCTAGACACTGTATAGGAAGCACAGTTCGGAAGATCTAAATTAAGAAAGAGCACATGCTCGTGGAGGTGATGTTTCAAAGTGGGCCTTTCAAAAGTGCATGGAATGTTGAAGTCATTGTCACTTTCCATGCAGCGAAAGACAGAGCGTCAGCACTCTTCATGGCATATGTCAACAGCGCTCCTTCCTGATGCAAGAAGAAAAGGGATGTGTGGGTTGAACAGGTTGTTGCATGAGTGAGGGCAATTCAGCACTTGATTTATGGAGCAAAAAAGAGCAGCCCAGGATCAGCCAGCGATAGATGCACGCACTACGAGCCTTGCACGCACCATCCTTCGTATGACGGTTCCAGCAGCAGAGGATGATCGGGCAGAGGAGAAAGAAGAGGCAATCAAGCCAACCATGGATCTCACCTGGTATGTTATTTTCACAAGCTTTGCACCTGATTCTGCTTTCGAGCTTCGTGAGGAAGACCAGTGGATGCTGATGGTCGAAGTGGTAGAAAACCGAGTCCTTCTTGCCCTCCAGATCTCGCGAATTAGAGTTAAAGCCGTGTCCATGTCGAGGCTGAATTTGCAATCGCTGCAGTAGGAGACCACGGTAAGCATTACAGGGTATCAAAGAATGGGTCAGTCAAAATGGGTTCATGACCCATTTTGACTCATATTCTGAGAAGTGGGTCATACAAGTTATTCAAACTTTTAAGGGCCAGGCCTAAATGGATTTAAAAAGACCTGAATGTTCGGCGTGATGACAAAATTTGGGGCCTCGACGGTGGCGTTGTGGGGCTGGGACAGAGGTGAGACTGTATCGACTGAGTTGGACATGCAACGAGGTAGAGTACTCATCTTCCTGCTCTCAAAACAGCAACTGGTTGATGGTCAGGCCTCCAATCAATGTGAACAACACCACCTTGTTTCTCTCCTGTCCTTGTGCTTCTAGATCTACTCCGCTTCTCTGCACGCTTTGCACTTCTAGATCTTCCTTCACTTCTCAGTCTCTCTGTATTGTGTTAAAAGAGAGCCTTGAAGTCGAACTATTATTGTGAATTAAAGAGGTAGCTCATTCATTTGAGACCCAATTTGTCTCAAGCCCCAATTCTAAGCCCAATAAAAAACCACCCGTGGGCTGTTCTTTTTTTTATCGATATGGCCAAGATTACCCCAAAAAGTAAAATATATATGTGGGCAAAGCGAGGCGGGCTGGGTTGGGTCTAGTGGAGGTTGAATATGGGTTTGGAAGCGAACTGGTTGATGAGAGCAAGGATATTGCTTGTCATCGAGTACGATTCATCATCCTTCACCTCGTAAAAATATCATAAAATAGCGATCCACATAGAAAATTAGAAAGAGTAAAGCAAATATAGAAAAAAAAATAGTTATATACGTATATGCATCGTAAATAATGGCTACTAATGAGTTTTAAATGAGTAGATATGAATTTTCATAGATTTAGTTAAATATAGACGTGTTTTAGCAATTCAGTACAGGTCGTCAGGTTTGGGTCACTGGATTTATATTGCATGTAAATGAATCAAAACGAATTAAATGGGTTGAGTTGAATCGAACCATTTTTTGACTCCCAACCTAGCTATTTAATAGCCTTGGTAAGCATTACATTTAGCTCCTCCAATTAATCAAAAGCGAGAGAGAGAGGGTGATCATGGAGAGACGAGTGTTGCATCTCTATGGAAGACTCAGTGCAGCTTTTGTGGAGAAAGAATATGCACGCATGGCATCCATAGACTTGCCCCATGATCACTTGTTCGTAGGTTTTGCAGCTCTTGAGTATTTGTTGGATGGTCACATTCTGAAAATCCTCATCGGGGCTTAGTCGTGACAAGGCAGATGAAGCTATATTGGGCTGTACAATAACAATCGATGTGTCCAAATGACAAGAAAATTTTCATATATAAAAGCGAAATATTGATTGGAATGTACATTACTAGATTGGTGAGGTCACGTATTTTCTTGTGTCATGACAAGTTTGTTAGCCATTGCCTAAGACCCACCACTAGCGAAAGGAAACAAAAGCAAAAAAAAAAAAAAAAAAAAAGCAGAAAAAGAAAAAAAAAATAAAAATGTTGTCAACATTAGTGCCGGTACGCCACATGACGACTAGTTGGGACTAGCGTTTTCCAATCAAAATTGACTTAAAAGATTATTTGATAAATTGTCTTAAGTTTGAGGACTGAATAAGTAAAATTGAAAGGTTTAGAATTATTATTATTTTTTGCCTATAAAGTTTAGGGTTGAATTAGTACAAGTGTAATAGATTTAGAATTTTTTTGGTATTTTTCCTAAAAAAAATGGAGGAAAGTATCATTCGGAAATAATTTGTAACGACAATGACCTAGTTAATGTAATTTCTTTGTAACAAGACTTTTAGTCATCATATGTTTCCACTTATGCCCTTCTCGTTCCTTCCCTTTTTCACTAATTTCTCATCGGTCAAGTTGTTCCTTTCACATGCCCTTTCCCATATCTCTCTCCTCTTTAAAAGTTTCCACAAATATTCCTCCTTAATAACTTTTTTTTCCTTTTTCTCAAAAAGATGACATTTGTATATTCCTTATGCTAAAATTCAAATACATTATCCTAATCAGGGTCTGACCCTTATTTGAACCGGGTCACATACTTTTTTTGGGAAGAAAGAAGGAGATAGAATTCCATTTTTTTTTATGTCATATTTATTCTCTCCCAGTAGACCTCTCTTCAACAACTTCTTAGTTTCCTCTCCTTTATTGACCAGACAAAACCAGACAAAACCTCTCTCTCTCTCTCTCTTATATATATATATATATATATATATATATATATATATATATATATATATACAGACGCAGGCACTGGGTAATTTCCATGACAACAATTCCATCTCTCTCTAAGAGTAAGTTTCCAAGAGGCTTCGATGTTAACATTGCAATGGGACCATGGGGAGTCACGTGATGACCCTTACCATATGGATATATGTGGGACCATAGTGAAAATTGGGACAAAAAAAGTTCAAAATAGAACTGAAATTGAAATTAAAGTTGGAAATTTTTTTAGGGAATTAACCCATAAAAATTCATGATTCCATCAACAGTCCAAGATATCTCAAATCGAAGAAAACGCGATCTCTTGTCAAGATGGGAACCTATTTTCGTAATATTTCACCAAAAAAGGAAATGTTCAGCTGCTTTGAAAGTATTTTGACAAGATTTAGTACATCCAACGATTACAAAAATAGGTGCGTTCGTGCTTAAAATATGTTGCACTATAGATGGGTATTTAAAGAAAGGGATGAGCAGCTATTATTGCAGTATAAAATTGATAAGATTATATTAAAATGGAGAAACAATAACTATATATTACTGGATGTTTTTATTTTGTTGATTTTGTGAATAAGACCTATCATTGACATTTGTCATCCCCCAACTCTATAAAAATAGGGAAAACAACATCAAGGTCCTCCTGCCTAGAAAAGATAGCCTTAAACATAAACCAACGTAAACATGTTATCAAAATATGTCTTCATCTATATACTTGATATAAAGGTGAGTAGGTTACAAAATCAAGATTTTGAAATTCATCAAAAAAGTAAGTGTATATAATATGTATTTCCAAACTCAATTAAACCCCACAAATATCATTTTAGACATATACGAGTATCTAAACTCATATCAAAATCCAACTATAAAATTTTATTGCCGATAACTCTCACATCCTACCTTAGTTGAAGAATTTGAAAAAGATTTGATATAGATAATGTGAGCAACCACAATTTAGTGACTAACACAAATCTCTTCTAAGCAAATGGGCATCTGCCGTGCATATTATAAAGTACTACTACAGACTCATTTATCCAAATCCAATATATAATGTATAGTAAAATCCAAATATGAGCGATATCACTTCAACTCGGTTTTATACTGATTGGAAATATTCATTCAAATTTCAAATACCAAAAGGGTAGTATACACTTCATCCGGCTTTATGCGATAAATTTGTTTTAAACTGTACTTTTTTGTTTTAACAAAATCATATCATGCAATGCCTGTTTTAACAAAATCATATCATGCAATGCCTTTCTTAACGTATAATTTATTACTTTTAAAACATGAGTTTTACAAATTTATAGAATATCACAACTTACCCTTAACCAAAATCCAAATCGAAAGTTACACCAATCAAAAAGTTTCAAAATCCTATTGAAGGCGATGCCATATTCAAACTTACGTGTCAACTAACCTCGACTAAAACTTCAGTAGGTGATGCCATATTCTTAAGTCAAATCATTCACTTGACAAAAGAGCTCTTAACAACTACTTTGCAAACAGAGTCAACCTCATTTCAAAACTCTAATTCAAGTGAGCTTACTTTCAACAAAAAACTCTTTCGAATTATTAAGAGACCATAAAGCCAAAAGATGGCCCGGGAAGGGCAAATTCCATTGCCAAACATAGTAATTGGGAAATTGTTTCCAACAGCATGCAAAATTTTAAAAATTTATCACGACCAAACCATAAAACCTAAATCAACTTTCATGAAGTCTTGCTATGCAACACCCTAATTTTTTTTTACAACATAATTTCACAACTTGAAAACCTCTAAAATCAACCCGGCAACATAGAATCCATACAAAACCTAATTTATAGATTAACTACAAAAACTTGTTCCATTAGATAAATAAAAGTTTCGAATCCTTACCAATTTCCATGAAAGAAATATAATCGGGCTTGACCAAGCCTCTCAAATGTGCATGCATTGAGAGTCCCCTTTGACTTGAGAAAATATTGGGTATACTAAGGAGGCTATCTCAACAAATCACCAATCCATTCATCGGGTGATACATGTAGCGTTAGGCTTATCTTCCATTAATTTTCCCCTTTGACTTGAGAAATTATTCCCTCCGACTTATCATTCATGAGGAAATGAAAGGCATGAGGAGAATCAGAAATGCAATGTGGTCATAGCAAAACCAATCGCATAATGACAAGTTAACAGGGAACATGCAAGAGCAATTTAGCATAAATATTGCAGTACTTTCAGCTAGTTTCGGGAAACGAAACACATTACAGAGAACATGAAGCATTCCAGAACGTCTCCTTCTCTTTTGTTCTCTACACTGCATAATCTGAATAATTATAATTTATGGCTTAATTACGAAAATTCCTGCACTTAGATAAATAAAAGTTGTTGCTACCAAATAGAATTAATCCGTCTTGTCGAGTTCTCCCAAGCGTGCATGGAGCGAAAGCTCCCTTTGTTTCCTCTCTCTCTCTCTCTTTCTCCATTTCTTTCCTTCTTTTCTTTTCTTTTATTTTTTGTTCTTCTTGGCCAGGCTCTGTTTTCTCTCCTCCGTTCTGCTCTTGTAATTTCCCTTGCAATGAAGCAAGGCTAAAGAAAGGGCTAAAATGAAATACTTAGGCTTGGGCTTAGGCTTGGGCTTAATGTTTTGCTCTTATTTATTATTTTTTGCAAGCCCATTTCTTGCAACTTCATTGATGAAGATAAATATTTTAGGTTATTATGTACTGATGGATCCTATGCGGAGTGAGGGTAAGGTCACTCAAAGTTAAAGTTGGACATATTGTTTTTTAAAGAAAATTATAAATCTATTATATTTGTGTCAATTTGAATTAGTATCAATTCAGTCATTTCAACTAATTTTAATCGGAAATTACTGATATGGACATTAGTTGTCCCGCAAGACACGTCTAGCCCTAATATAGATAATTTTTTTTATAGTAATTCAATTTTGTATTTGTTATTATTTTTTTCTTTTTTTCTTTATTCTTCCTCGGTTGTTGCCAAGCGGGTTGGCCTCGCTTGGGTGAGGGTCGTCGTTGCCCACCACAAGCTAGGCTAGGCCAAGTGAGAGTGATCCCAAGCAAGGCCGCCTTGGCTTGGGCGAGGCCTTACGAGGGTTAGCCTCGCCTAAGCTAGATTTGGTGAGGCCAACTTGCTTGGCTATTACCTATCATCAGCAAAAGAAGGAAGAAAGGAAAAAAATAAAAAAATAAAAAAATTAGAGAAAATAAAAAATATTAAATTATTGTTAAACGTTTTCCGTGGCCGTCCATATCAAGTATCTAGTCAAAATTAACTAAAATGACTAAATTGATATAATTATAAGATTTAAGACTAAAGAAATATAAATGCGATAGGCTTATGGCTTGTGTCCCTTGTCAATATAACCAAATAAAAAAGTAAATCATAAAGTTCTAGGCCTTCGTCCTCTCTATAGTGTGGTGAGGAGTGAGAATAGGGACATCATTTAATATTTATTTTTTCATGGAAAGTGGCACGGACATCAACTTAATAATCTTCTTTTGACATCAATCTAATCATCTTTATTTTGGACGTCCATCCAATCAAGGACATCCAAATGCCCCTTTTCCAAGTTCCCTTTTAAAAATTTTAAGATGCAACGGGTATTTCCTTTAAAGATATCCTTAACAATTTCAAGGAAGTCGTGGTCAAGCACATACTTTTTCAACTTTAATGGTGACGATACCGTCACCCGTCACCATTAAAGTTGAAAAGTATGTGCTTGACCACGACTCCCTAGCACATAAATGGAAAGTATAAATAATGTCCCCGTCTTTGCTCCTTCTCACGGCACCATGGATCTTCCCTCCATTGTCTCTGTCCTGGCCAACTTCATCCAAGTGAAATTCCAGGGGAAGTCGCCTTCACCCTTTGAAACCCACCCCCTCGCCACCCGCGTCGCCATCTGCAGCCTCCTCCCGCATTTCTCTTTGGGGCGTGTCGCTACTCGGGTACCACCGCCTCTCGGCCCTGCTCTTTCCCCGTGATGGAGCAGCGCGCCTCCTCTTCCACTTCACCGGTTGACATCGGTGTTTTCGCCGCCTGGTTGCTGCTCCACGATTCCTTCCACTCCCTCCTCTGGTTCGTGCTGTTCCTGTTGCTTGCCGTGCGTCTGTTACGGGGCCTCATTCTAAGACTTTGGCTGTGGTTTTACCACAAACTCGTTCTCATGATTATCCTTGCGGCGCGCTCCCGTGTATGGCATGGTGGAAGAGCGCGGCCACATTTGCCGTGCCCGGTGGATCTGCGTTCCATGCCGAAGTCCGAGTGCCGTAGTTGTTCGACTGTTCCCTGCTTGGAAGAAGCAATTTTAATTGTATGACCACTTTAAATCAAATGATTGTTACTTTAGGAACCTAAGCTAGTTTTGTATAAGAGGCACTTGGGGTTTTCTTCTCTTTATCTGGAGCCAAAGCCGTAAGGAATCCCCAAGCCTTCGGCGTCAAATTATCTCCCGATCATAAGAAAGGAGAGCAGGGAACAAGTACAAACCCACCTATGTATCTTTCCTATTCCTAGCCATGAACGGTGATGGAGCTTGTAGTGACTAGATCTGATTAAGATAGGCTAAGCCCTTGAAAGAAATTTGGATCTATTGTTACCGAAGAGATTGAAGATGACCTTGTTATGACGAGTAGAATGGTTGTTTCTAGTAGCTATATAAGGGGTAGTAATTGTTCTTGAGGTTAGAGCTTCTCACCTCTTTGAATACATGGTTGAGTGTTGTAGATTTCCTTCTTTTTTCTCGTGAATCTCTTTGTAGCTTTCTGTTTGGCCAGTGGGATGATACGTCGTTTACATTCTTTGCTGGTGTACTATGTTCTTGTTTATTTATCCATGGGATAAATTGATGCCTTGGTGACATGAGCACAGCTGCAATTTCAAAAGCTTTGATCTAACACTAACATCATTGAGTGATCCCAATCAAAATAAAAGATGTTAGCTTTCTCATCTCTCTCGCATATACACTGTTACTGCTTACTAACTATTCCGATGATAATATAGTTGTAGTTTGTCATTGCAGAATGTGGGAGTGGTTACATCATATGGTCTTCATTTGACCTTTGAGTGGTGACAACTAGATCTTTGCTGTGGCAAATGTGTTAACTTGCAATCTAAGACTTCATTGTCTCACCGGCTTACTGACATCAAGTTGCTGTGGGCCAAGGTGAGAAAAGAATGCTGAAATGTTGATTTTTTTTCTGTAGGCTTTAGTTTAAGATTACTAAATTTTGGCAGACTTTAGATGTTAAAACTGAAATTTTCCCATCTTCATGTGCTAAAGAACTTACGGTTCATGTGTGCAATGCTAGATAGATAGTATGCAGATGCTCGAGACAATTCTGTACAAATTACACACATCTGACGTTTGTGTCTGTGGAAATAACTAGACCAGCAAGCTTCCTGCCAAGTTGATTCACAATCAAATTATGCATCTCAATATCAACACCTCATCTCATTACATAGAGCACTCGAGTCTTCAAAAATATGATATTTATTTGCTTTACTGCAGAGAACAACAATCTTGGAAGTCGACTGTAGCAGTGACACCAATTGACTTGCATGACATCAAACAGAAGGGAAATTATTTTCATATTGATAAGTGCCTCCCCAACTCTGCAAGTACATGCACTTCACTTGCAGTTTTACGAGACCAACATTGCACGTCATTTCTTGAGGACCTCCAATCGTGTGCTCATTCTTTTCACTTTTACCTGCAGAATTGCAATATTTTCATCTAGTTCAGCAATAGCAGGGTCTCAGGTATGTCCACTATTCCAGCAACCTGATTTAAAAAGTGTTTGGTATTGGAGCATTTTCCGTTGATTACTACTTATTGTGGAGGATGAATATATATATACGATGTTAAAAAGGAACATGGCTACTCACCACATCATATGGCATTGTATCCATTTGTCGCCTAAAGTCTGTTTAGTAAGAGATCATTTCTGTGATGAAAGCGCACTGTGGGAAAAACACATTTGATACGAGTAATCAATGGGCAGGGGCATTCATGGCAGATGTAAGCACTCAGATTCAAGTTCCTTATCTTCTCACAAAGGTCACAATAGTACTCACTGGTATCATCTTTGATGAATGAATCGTAAAGAGTGAATTGATGAAAGTTAATGGCAATCTTTTACTGTGGTGGAAGGCAATCTGTGATGATTAAGATTGCACTGCACACAACCATTGAAGTCAAACCTGCAAAAGTTACTAGAGACACTGCTTAGGAAATACAGTTCATTAGATCTAAAATAAGAAAGAGTATATGCTCGTGGAGGTGTTGTTTCAAAGTGTGCCTTTCAAAAGTGTATGAAATGTTGAAGTCATAGTCACATTCCATGCAGTGAAAGATAGAGAGCCGACGCTCTACGACATATTTCAACAGTGTTCCTTCCTAATATGAGAAGAAAAAAGGATGTGTGGGGTGAACAGGTTCTTGCATGACTGAGGGCAATTCAGCACATGATTAATAGAGCATAAGAGCAGCTTTGCTTCCACCAGCAATAGGCTAAACATTTGACGCTTTATCACAAGCCTCACATGGACCATCCCTCATATGACAGTTCCAGCGGCAGATGACTATAGACCTCACCTGGTATGTTCTGTTCACAAGCTTTGCACCTGATTCTGCTTTCGAGTTTCGTGTGGAAGACCAGTGGATGCTGATGGTCACAATTGTAAAAGACCAAGTCCTTCTTGCCCTTCAGGTCTTGCAAACATAGAGTTCAAGCCATGCAGTCCATGTCAAGGCTGAATTTGTATTCACTGCAGTAGGAAACCATGGCAGACGTTATGTTTAGCTCCTCAAATTTATTGAAGAGAGACGGTAATTATGGAGAGAAGCAGGAGAGACAGGGTTATTATGGAGAGACAGGTGTTGCATCTCTGGGGGAGATCCGATGCAGCTTTTGTGGAGAAAGAATATGCAAGCATAGCATCCATAGGCCTCCCCAAGATTGCCTACTCGCAGGCTTTGCATTTGATTCTATTTTTCATCCCAAGATGATGGGATGTGAGTAGATGCTCATGAGCATTTTTTGAATGGCCACATTCTGAGAATCCTCATTAGGAGGACAAGCAATCTTGGGCCGTGCAGTAACAATTGATGGATCCAACTGGCAAGAGAAGGTTTTTATATATAAATGCAAAATACTGTTTGGAATGTATATATCACTAGACTGGTGAGGTCACGTATTTCCTCGTGACAAGTCTGTTAAGAATATGGACAAGCCTTGATAAGCCATTCCCTCTTGGGTCCAGCCGTCGATCACATCTAACTTCTACCATAAGACTTAGTGTTCCAGACAATGAGTGACTAAGTTTGCTAGGAAATAAAATGATAGTGCAGCTCCAAGATAAGTATTTATAGATACCTTTCAGTGATTTTAGAGTCCTTAAAATGAGCAGTTTCTCAAGAACAGATCAGAGAAAACATGTAACCTTGGAGCATAATAATACATGTCATTATTTGAAGGGCTGAACAGAAATATGGGATGTGATTTGAGGACTGAACCGATGATTTAGATGCAGATGGTAATAAATTCTTTTATCCGGACTCTGAAGGTTACCCATTTTGTATGTGATGTGCAGGATTGCAGGTATAAAGCAAATCAAATTATGTTAGCAAAAAATTCGGCACAATCATTTCCAATGAAAGCAATATGTGTGATAAATGTTGTTGGCCATGGAAACTGGGAAGAGCAATAGATGATTCATCTTCAGTGAAAGTATGTCTCGCAGACAACAGTATCTTTCTCTTCTGGGTTGACCATTCTTCCTTCTCAGGCAATTGTTTCTATCTACTCCATCAATTAAGTATGCTACCCTTTAATCCATAGGAACTTCTCATCAGTTGCAGGGTTTGGTTGCCCAAAATCGAATTGGCTTCACCAAAACTCCTCTTCTCTAGAAGCCTGGCCGGCAAAGTGTCCCGCTGGCAGTAGAGTGCTCAACTTCACCTTGCTTTTGTGACATGCATTCCATAGTCAAGGGTGAGTCCCATGCATCAGTTTGTGGATCGTGGTCTTAAACGCCTATCTCTACAAATTCCTGTGGGAGGTCCAAATTATATGCATTTTAATTTTCATGTGGGTTCGTTCATCATTTGATTTGACCTTGCAGTTGATTTTCTTCTCACATATATCTACAAGCCTAAATGCTTATTGTGAAAAATAATTCCCAGGAGAGTTATCGTGATACTAAGTCAAATAATGAAGCTAAGAAGTCGATCAGCAGTATGACTTAAGATGGCAAGACTGTCAAATGCTTCTGCTAATTCAGTAGCAGATACTTCAAATTGTTACCATCAACGAAAGGACAAATGTTATTGAAAAGACAAAAATAATTTCCACTTATTGCGACTAGAAGAATGGGGAGATATTTCATTGTTTGCTTCCAGTTTACCTAAGATCCTACTGGACCAAAAGATTTGGAAGTTTTTTTTTTTTTTACTGAAGAGAGAAAAAGAGGGACATTCATGAAAGAAGGTACTTTTACTAGCATTTTCGGATACCAACTCCTTATCATCAAATTGCCACGTGTCAAGCGTTGTCATATGGTTGTTACTAGTTGCCAAAATAAAGTCAAAATTGTTCTTGAGGTTAAAGCTCCTGAATTCTCTGAAAATATGGCAAGCATTGTAGTTTTGCTTTTCTTTTTCTGGCAAATCTCTTCGTAACTTTCTGTTTGACCATGGATCTATATGTGTTATTTTACAGAATCTTTGACCATATGCAATGGTTTTGCTCATTTATCCATATGGCTCATTTATCCATATGAACAAGGATAAATAGATGCCTTGGAGACATGAGCACAGCTGCAATGTCAGAGCTTTGTTCTATTGCCATAGATCTAGCAGAATCAAAATGAACAATGTCAGTCTTTTCATCTCTGTCCCGTATGCACGGGTACTGCTTACTAGCTATTCTGATGATGACATTGTTTGAGTTTGTAACTGCAGAATGACAAAGTGGTTATATCATATGGTCAGCATTTTACCTCCGAGAGGTGACAACTAGATCTTTGTTGCAGCGAATGCGTTAACTTGCTTCGGCAACAAGATTTATAAAGACACTTCTTCTGTGGTGTATCCTGTATGTATCAAGAAGCTTTTGGATCTGAATTATGCAATTACTATGTTGTCTCTCTGCCCGACTGGTTTTCAGCCAGGAGCTAGAATTGTTGCTTTGGTTGGAGATTCAAGTTGCCAGGGCCAAGTTGAGAAAAGAACGCTTGATTTCTTTTTTGGGAGGCTTTAGTTCAATATAACTGAATTTTGGTAGACTGCAGATGTTAGAACTGAACTTTTCCCATCTTCACTTGCTGGAAAAGAATTTACAGCTCGTGAAAGCAAAGCTAGATAGCTAGTATGCAAAAGCTTGAGACAAGTCTGCACAAACTGCACACATCTGATATTCATTTTCAGGGAAATAATAAGACTGGCAAGCTTCCTAACAAGTTGATTCGTAATCAAGTTATGCATCCCAATGTTAGTACTCCTATTCATAAATAACACAGAGCACACAAGTCTTATGCTCAAAAATATGATATTTATCTGATTTTGCTGCAGAAGATAAAAATATCGGATGTCAAGTGTTAGCGGTGATTCCAACTGACTTGCATATAAGTGGGTAAGCTGATACATCAAACAGAAAGGTGGTCTCCTGCCTCCCCAATTGTGTGCTCACTGTCCACTTTTTCCTGCAGAATTGCAATTTCTTCATCTAGTTCAGCTATAGCGGGGCTTCAGGTACTTCCATTACTTCAAAATAAATTTTGTATTACCATATTTCCTGTTGATTATATTTTATTGTGGAGATTTGAGTCTGTATATGATGTAACAAAAGAAAAAAGAACAGGGCTATTTACATCATGGGCCAGCATCTTGTAGCCGTTTGTTGGCTAAAGTCAGGTTAGTGAGAGACCACTTCTGTGATGAAAGCATACCGTGGGTAAAACGCATGTCGATATGATTTATCAAGGGCAGGGCATTCATTGCAGCCAGAAGCACCCAGATTCAGGTCTTTTTTCTCTCAAAGGTCACAGAGGTACTAACTGGCATCATCTTTGATGGACGAAGTGTAAGGTGTGAGTTGATGGAGGTGATGGCCATCTTTTATTGTTGGTGGTAACTGTGGAAGGCAATCATGATTTACATTAAGATTGCACTGCGCAAAACGTGAAAGTCGAATGTGCAAAATTTACCAGACACTGCATCAGTAGTGCAGGTCAATAGATCTAATACAAGAATGAGTATATGATCGTGGAGGTGATGTTTCAAGGCGTGCCTTCCAAAAGTGCATGGAATTTTGATGTTGAAGTTGCATTCTGCGCAGCAAAAGACAGCGTCAATGCTCTTCACAATGCGTCAGTGAGCGTTCCTTCCTGATACGGGAAGAAGTGGATGTGCAGGGTGAACAGGGTGTTGCATAACTGAGGGCATTTCAGCACATGATTTATGGAGCAGGAAAGAGCAGCACTGCTCCAGCGGCAGCGGATGATTGTGAATTGGAGAAAGAAGAGGCAATCCAGACAAACATAGACCTCACCTAGTATGCTTTATACTCTGATTCTGGTTTCAAGCTTCACGTGGAGGGCACCATGTAGATGCTGATGGGCGAAATGGCAAAAAACTGGGCCTTTCTTGCCCTCCAGGACTTGTGAACGTAGACTTATAGCCGCACAATCCATGTCAAGGCTGAAATTGCATTCGCTGCAGCGGGAAACTATATGGCAGGCATAACGTTGGAGGTCTGCCAATTGATCGAAAGGAAGAGAGCTGGTGATCCCGGCGTTGCATCTCTAGGGGGAGATTCAATAATTATAAAGCTGAGTTGAAAACAAACTAAAGAGGTGCTCTTCTTAGTAATTACAAGTAAGCCTGTCTAAATGATGGAATGAACTATATTTGGATGAAATAAAAATTATGATGCATGCACATTTTTCATCTATGGTAATCATCTTCCTTTCAGTAGTTTGTACGCTTCTTTTGTTGGTACTTTGAATTTATTATACTAATCAAAGTAACGATTGGTCCGACCTTGATTTTGAACCAGGTCAAATCCTTTTTTTGAGATATAAAAGGAAGAAGACAGAATGCTCTCTTTTTTATCATAAGTATATAAAAACCTCTTTTCAACTACTTTTCAATCTCCTTTTAATAAACCACTGGGGGTTCGCCCCCTGCCACCCTTCCAACATGGAAAGGGAGGTGAGGGGTTCAAATCCCCACCTCCTCGGGAGGATGGGGGTAGGGACGCGTAAGTTTCGAGCGTGGGTGCGACTCCCACGTCCTACAAGAGGCGGGGCACAAGTCTGCGAGTGAGTGTAGAGTAAGAATAAAGTAGGACTGACTAAAAAAAAAAAAATCTCCTTTAATGACTCTCTCTCTCTCTCTCTCATTAATAGAGTTTCCAATGGGTTTTAAGGGAAGCTTCGGTGTTCACATTGCAATGGTTGGACTATGCGGTGTTACATGATGATCCAATGGCCACTCATGGGCGAAGTGGGGCTTTCAAGAAAGTTGGAAATTCATTTTTTTTTCTTTTTTTAAAATCAAGGTAGAATTGTGATTAAAATTAAAATTTGAGATTTTTCTAGGAGATTAGCCCATAAAAACCCATACTTCCATCAACAATCCAAGGTGTCTCAAACTGAAGATAATGCAATCTTTAGTTAAGATTGAAACCATTTTTAGCAATATTTCACCAAGAGAAAATGCTTGCTGCTTCAAAAGTACTTTAATAGGATTTTGTATATCCAACAATTATAGAAATAGGTGAGTTTGTGCATAAAACATGGGGACACGAGAATGCTCATGTTGTGATATATTATTTGCACAATAAATGGATAATTAGAAAAAAGAGAGGAGCGGCTATTATTGCAGTATGAAATTGGTAGGCAATACCATATTCTTGAGTCGATCGTCCATTTGACAAAAGACCTTTGAACAATTACTTTGCAAACAGAGTCGACCGCATTTTAAAACTCCAATTCAAGCGAGCTTATTTTCAACAAAAAACTCTTTCGAATTACCAAGAGATCATAAAGCCAAATGATGGTTTGAGAAGGGTGAAATTCATTGCCAAACATAGTAATTTGAAAACTGTTTTTAGCTACGTGCAAAATTTTAAAAATTTATCCCAATCAAGTCATAAACCTACATTAACTTTTCTAAAGTCCTATTATGCAACGCCCTAAAATTTCTTTACAACATAATTTCATAGCTTAAAAATCTGTAGAATCGACCTAGCAACATAGAATCCATACAAAACCGAATTTACAATTTAATTACGAAAACTCCTTCAATTAGATAAATAAAAGTTTTGAATCCTTATTGATTGGCAAGAAAAAAAAATTAATCCGGTGCATACAGCAAGAGGCCCCTTTTGTCTCCTCTGTCTTTTTTGTCTCGGTTTGTCCGGCTCTGCTCTCTCTCTCTCTCTCTCTCTCTCTCTCTCTCTCGTCTTCTTCTTGGCAATGCTTTTCACAACTATCATCCCAAACATATATAAGTATCTAAACTCACATCCAAATCCAATTGTAAATAATTTCCCACTAATAATGCTCATGTCCTGCTTTAGCTTACTAGAAAAAGATTTGGAATGAATAGTATAAGGGGGTGCATGATAATCAAAATTTCTGCTACGAAATAATTTTTTATTCCAGACTGTTTCTATAATAGAAACCTGTTTAATAAACCTACTCAAATAGATTTCTATTCCGTAAATTGATTTGAAAGATAAATCGGAAGTAGAAATTTTCTACTTCGATTTCCGAAGAGAAATCATAAATAATTTCTCCCACTAAACCTTAATTTCAATGAGTCCTCCCTCATCTCATCTACGTCTCTGCCTCCTCCTCCTCCTCCTTTGCCTCTTCTCATTTTATTAAAAATAAAAATAAATAAAAATAAATATATTCATTTTATTCATTTAAAAATAAAAATAAATTTATTAAAAATAATTTATTTATGATAAATAAAAAATAAATTATTTTTATTTAAAATAAATTTAATAAATTTATTTTATTTGCCTTGAGTGTTTTGCCAAATAAATTTATTTTTATTTTTAATTTTATTCATTTTAAAATAAATTTATTCGTAAAATAAAATAAAATAGAATAAATAAAATAAATTTATTTTTAAGGATATTTTTATTTTAAAATAAAATGATATTTTTATTTTATTTTTTATGATTTATTTTATTTTATTTTATTTTATTTTATTCTTTATTTTTTTGTTACTAAATCATTTTTATTTTTATTTTTTGTATTAAAGGTCGTCGGTCGTTGTCGCCGTCGTGCCGAAAAGGAAGAAATTTTGATCGTTATCAAACGGATTTCTATTTTTAGAGTAGAAATTTTGTATCGTTATCAAACTAAGTTATTTTTGCTTAGAAACTCTTCTAGAAATAGAAATATAAAAATCTATTTCATTCCAAAACTATTTCCGAACAGAATGGTTGTCATGCGCGCCTAAGTAACCACAAAACTAATGACTAATCCAAATCTCTCCTAAATAGATCAAGAATCTACTATGATAAAGCAATACTAGAGATTCATTTATCCAAATCCAATATATTATGTACAATAAAATCAAAATATGAATAATGTCACTTTAAAGCAACTTCATCCTAATAAATTATATACCAAAAGGGTAGTAAATGCTCCATTTGATTTTATAAAACAAATATATTTCAAACATTACTTTTCATTTTAAAAAAATCATTTTGTGCAATGCTTTTCACAACTTATAATATATCAAATCCCTATCACTTTCAAGACATGAGTTTACAGATTTGTAGAGGATAACAACCACCCCTAAATAAAATTCAAATCAAAAGTTACACCGCTTGAAGAGTCTCATAGTCCTATCAAAGTTTATCTACATGTCAAACTTATATGTCAACTAACCTCGACTAAAAATTTAGTAGGCAATACCATATTCTTGAGTCAAATCGTCCATTTGACAAAAGACCTTTGAACAATTACTTTGCAAACAGAGTCGACCGCATTTTAAAACTCCAATTCAAGCGAGCTTATTTTCAACAGAAAACTCTTTCGAATTACCAAGAGATCATAAAGCCAAATGATGGTTTGAGAAGGGTGAAATTCATTGCCAAACATAGTAATTTGAAAACTGTTTTTAGCTACGTGCAAAATTTTAAAAATTTATCCCAATCAAGTCATAAACCTACATTAACTTTTCTAAAGTCCTATTATGCAACGCCCTAAAATTTCTTTACAACATAATTTCATAGCTTAAAATCTGTAGAATCGACCTAGCAACATAGAATCCATACAAAACCGAATTTACAATTTAATTACGAAAACTCCTTCAATTAGATAAATAAAAGTTTTGAATCCTTATTGATTGGCAAGAAAAAAATTAATCCGGTGCATACAGCAAGAGGCCCCTTTTGTCTCCTCTGTCTTTTTCTCGGTTTGTCCGGGCTCTGCTTTCCTTCTTTCTCTCTCTCTCTTTTTCGTCTTCTTCTTGGCAAACTCTGTTTTCATCTCTCTCTTTTCGCTCTAGTAATTCCCTTAACACGGCATCAATTGAGGCAAGACCAAAGAAAGGACTTTAACGAGACACTTGGGCTTGGGCTTAATCCATGGCGGGAAGTTGATTTCGCCCTTCGAAACTCACCCCGTCGCCACCGGCGTTGCCATCTGCAGCCTGCTCCTGCATTTCTTGTTGCTGCGTCTCGCTAATCGGGCACCCCCGTCTAGCGGCCGCTCTCCTCCTCGTGATGGAGCATCATCGCACCTCCTCATCGACTTCACTGGTTCCATATTGGTGGCTTCGCTCGCGTGGTTGCTGTTCCACGACTCCTCCCACTCCGTCCTCCGGTTGTTCGTGCTACCTCCGTTGCTTTCCGTGAGTCTCTTGCGCAGCCTCTTTCAAAACCTTTGGCTTTGGTTTTACAATAAAATCTTGGCCATGATTTTCCGTGCGGCGCCGTTTTGTCTATGGCATGGTGGAAGAGCACAGCCACATCCACCACACCCGGTCGTGGATCGGCGTTTGTCGCTGGAAGTCTGAGCGCCCTAGTTGTTTGACTGACTGTTCCCTGCTTGGATAAAGTAATCTAACTACTTTAAAACGAAAGAATAAGTACTTTAGGAAGCTAGCTAGTTTTGTTTAGGAGGCGCTTGGGGCTTGTTGCGACTATATCTGAATCCATAAGAAAATCGCAAGCCTTCGGCATCGAATTATCTCCAGACCATAAGAAAGGAAAGCAGGGAACAAGTAAAAACCAATTGTTATCGAAGAGATCAAAGACGACCTCAACAATTGTTACCGAGGGAAGAATAGTCGTTTCTATAGCCATATACGGGGGAGTAATTGTTCTTGAGGTTAAAGCTTCTGACCTCTTTCAAAGCATTGCTGAGTGTTGCAGATTTCCTTCTGTTTTTTATGAATCTCTTTGTAGCTTTCTGTTTGGCCAGTGGATCCATATATGTGTCATTTTACATTCTTTGCTGGTGTACTATGGTTTTGCTCATATATCCATATGAACTGGGATATATAGATGCCTTGGCAACGTGGACACAGCTACAATTTCAAAAGCTTTGATCTAACACTAACATCATTGAGTGATCAAACCAAAATGAAAGATGTCAGCTTTTTCATCTCTGTTCCATATACACCATTACTGCTTACTAGCTATTCTGATGATAATATAGTTGTAGTTTGTCATTGCAGGATGCGGGAATCGTTACATCATAGTCTCTATTTGACCTCTGAGAGGTGACAACTAGATCTTTGCTGTGGCAAATGCGTTAATTTGCAATCTAAGACTACGTTATCTCGCTGGCGGATTGGTTTTTGGCCGGGAGCTTGAATTGTTGCTTCAGTTGGACATTCAAGTTTCGGGGCCAAGGTGAGAAAAGAATGCTGAAATGTAGATTTTTTTGGCAGGCTTTAGCTCAAGATTACTGAATTCTGGTTGACTGTAGATGTTCGAACCGAACTTTTCCCACTCTTCATGTGCTAAAGAATATACAGTTCATGTATGCAAAGCTAGATAGATAGTATGCAGATGCACGAGACGCGTCTGTATAAACTACACCCATCTGATGTTGGTATCTGAGGAAATAATTAGACCGGCAAGCTTCCTGCCAAGTTGATTCACAATCAAATTATGCATCCCAGTGTCAACACTTCATTTGATTACGTAGAGCACTCAAGTCTCGCACTTAAAATCTGCTTTTGCTGCAGAGAGCTACAATGCTTGGATGTCGACCGTGGCAGTGAATCCAATTGACTTGCATGGGAGCATAAGTTGAAACATCAAACAGAAAGGAAATTCTTTTTGTCTTGGTAAGTGCCTCCCAAACTCTGCAACTAAATGTACTTACATTTGCGGCTTTTGGAGACCAACATTGCCCGTCTTTTCTTGAGTACCTCCAATTGCATATTCATTCTTTCAAATTTTTCCTACAGAAATGCAATATTTTCATGGAGTTCAGAGTAGCAGGGTCTTCAGGTACTTACACTATTCCAGCAACCTGTATTTAAAAAATGTTTGGTATTGGAGCATTTTCTCTTGATTATTACTTATTGTGGAGGATGAGTCTATATATATGATGTTAAAAAGGAACATGGCTATTCACCACATCACATGGTATTGTATCCATTTGTTGCCTAAAGTCTGTTTAGTAAGATAGCACTTGTGACGAAAATGCACGGTGGGCAATACACATTTGATATGAGTAATCAATGGACAGGGGCATTCATTGCAGACATAGGCACCCAGATTCAGGTTCCTTATCTTCTCACAAAGGTCACAATAGTACTCACCGGTATCATCTTTGATGAACGAAACGTAAAGTGTGAGTTGATGAAAGTTAATGGCAATCTTTTACTGTAGTGGAAAGCAATCTGTGATGACTAAGATCGCACTGCACACAACCATAAAAGTTGAACCTGCAAATTTTACCAGAGACACTGCATAGGAAGCACAGTTCTGTAGACTAAAATAAGAAAGAGTATAAGTTCGTGTAGGTGATTTTTCAAAGTGGGCCTTTCAAAAGTGCATGAAATGTTGAAGTCGTAGTCAAATTCCATGCAGTGAAAGACAGAGCGTCAACACTCTTCACAATGTATGCAACGCTCCTTCCTAATATGAGAAGAAAAAGGATGTGTGGCGTGAACAGGTTGTTGCATAACTGAGGGCAATTCAGCACATGATTTATAGAGCAGAAAAGAGCAGCTCTGCTCCAGCCAGCAATAGGTTAAACATCTGATGGATTCATCACAAACCTTGCATGGACCATCCTTCATATGACAGTTCCAGCAGCAGAGGATGATCGTGCAGGGAAGAAGGAAGAGGCAATCAAGACAACCATAGACCTCGCCCGGTATGTTCTCTTCACAAGCTTTGCACCTGATTCTGCTTTTGAGTTTCATGTAGAAGACCAGTGAATGCTGATGGTCAAAATTGTAAAACACCAAGTCCTTCTTGCCCTCTAGGTCTTGTGAACATAGAGTTAAAGCTGTGCAGTCCATGTTGAGGCTGAATTTGCATTCACTGCAGTAGGAAACCATGGCAGGCGTTACTTTTAGCTCCTCCAAGTGATTGAAAGCAAAAGAGAGAGAGAGGGTGATCATGGAGAGACGGGTGTTGCATCTCTGGGGGAGATTCAGTGCAGCTTTTGTGGAGAAAGAATATGCATGCATAGCATCCATAGACCTCCCCCAAGATTGCTTGCTCCCAGGCTTTGCATTTGATTCTATTTTTCATCCCGAGATGATGGGATGTGAGCAGATGCTCATGAGCATTTGTTGGATGGCCAAATTCTGAGAGTCCTCATTGGGAGGACAAGCAATCTTGGGTCATGCACTAAGAATTGACGGATCCGACTGTTAGGAGAAGGTTGTCATATATAAATGCAAAATATTGATTGATATATATATATATATCACTACACTAGTGAAGTCACGTATTTCCTTGTGACCAAGTTAGTTAGGAATATGGACGAGCCTTGATAAGCCATTCCCTCTTGGGTCCATCCATCGATCACGTCTTACTTCTACCATATTAGACTTAGTGTTCCAGACAATTGAGTGACTAAGTTTGTAAGGAAATAAAATGATAGCGCAGCTTCAAGATGAGTATTTATATACCTCTTAGTGATTATAGAGTGCTCAAAACGAGCAATTTCTCAAGAACAGATCAGAGAAGGCATATAACCTTGGAGCATAATCACATATGTCATTATTTGAAGAGCTAAAGAGAAATATGCAATGTGATTTGAGGACTGAACCGATGATTTAGATGTAGATGGTAATAAATTCTTCTCTGACTCTGAAGGTTAGCCATTTTGTATGAGATATGCAGGATTGCAGGTATCATAAAGCAAATCAAAATTATGTTAGCAAAATTTGGTACTGTCATCTCCAATGAAAGCAAAATGTGTGATAAATGTTGTTGGCCATGGAAACTGCAAAGAGCAATAGATGATTCATCTTCAGTGAAAGCATGTGTCACAGAGAACATTATCTTTCTCTTCTTGGTTGACCATTCTTCCTTGTCGGGCAATTGTTTCTATCTACTTCATCAATTATGTATGCTATCCTTTAATCGATAGGAACTTCTCATCAGTTGCTGGGTTTGGTTGCCCAAATCGACTTGGCTTTGCCAAAACTCCTCTTCTCTAGAAGCCTAGCTGGCAAGGCATCCCACTGGCAGTAGGGTGGTCAACCTTGCCTCAGTTTCGTGACATGCTATCTTTCCCCTCTGCATTCCATAGTCAAGGGTGAGTCCCATGTGTCAGTTTGTGGATAGCGGTCTCACACAAAAATCCCTACAGATTCCTGTAGGTGGTCCAAATTATATCTATTTTAATTTTCATGTGGTTCATTCATCATTTGATTTGACCTTGGAAGTTGGTTTTCTTCTTATTTATTTACAAGCCTAAACGCTTATTGTAAAAAATGATCGACTCGATAACTTAAGATGGCAGCACTGTCAAATGCTTTTGCTAATTCAGTGGCAGATACTTAAAATTGTTACCATCAATGGAAGGGCAAATGTTATTGAAAAGACCAAAAATACTTCGACAATTAATGCGACGAGTAGAATGGGGAGATGTTTCATTGGTTGTTTCAAGGTTACCTAAGATCCTACTAGACCAAAAGATTTGGAAGTTTTTTCTTTACTGAAGAGAGAAAAAAGAGGTATGTTCATGAAAAATGGCACTTTTACTAGCATTGTCAGATAGCAGCAGCTTATTATCACATTGCCACATGTCAAACGTTGTCATATGGTCGTTACTAGTTGCCAAAATAAAGTCAAAATTGTTCTTGAGGTTAAAGCTTCTGAATTCTTTGAAAATATCGCGAGCGTCACAGTTTTGCTTTTCTTTTTCTGGCAAATCTCTTCGTGACTTTCTGCTTGGTCAGGGGATTTATATGTGTTATTTTACAGACTATTTGATGTTATACAATCGTTTTGCTCATTTATCCATATGAACTAGGATAAATAGATGCCTTGGAGACAGGAGCACCGCTGCAATATCAGAGCTTTCTTCTATTGTCATAGGGTTAGCAGAATCAAAATGCACAATGTCAGTTTTTTCATCTGTCCCGTATGCATGGGTAATGCTTACTAACTATTTTGATGATAACATTTTTTGAGTATGTCATTGCAGAACGACACAGTGGTTACATCATATAGTCAGCATTTTACCTCTGAGAGGTGACAACTAGATCTTTGTCGCGGCAAATGCATCAACTTGCTTCAGCAAATAAGATTTATAAAGACAAACTTCTTCAGTGGTGTATCCTGCATGTATCCGGAAGCTCTTGGATCTGAATAATGCAATGACTATGTTGTCTCCCTGGCTAAATTGGTTTTCGGCCAGGAGCATGAATTGTTGCTTCAGTGGGAGATTCAATTTAGGGCCAAGGTGCGAAAAGAACGCTTGATTTCTTTTTTTGGGAGGCTTTAGTTCAACATAGCTGAATTTTGGTAGACTGCAGATGTTAGAACCAAACTTTTCCCATCTTCATGTGCTAGAAAAGAATTTACAGTTCATGAATGCAAAGCTCGATAGATAGTATGCAAAAGCTCGTGGCTAGTCTGCACAAACTACATAACCTGATATTCATTTTCAAGGAATTAATAAGACCGGCAAGCTTCCTAACAAGTTTATTCATAATCAAATTATGCATCCCAATGTTAATACTCCTATTCATAACACAGAGCACACAAGTCTTACACTCAAAAATATGATGTTTATCTGCTTTGGCTCAGAAGATAAAAATATCAGATGTCAAGTGTTGGCAGGGATTCCAATTGACTTGCGTAAGAGTGTAAGTTCAAACATCAAACAAAAAGGCAGTCTTCTGCCTCCCCAATTCTTTCCTTCTGGATAAGAGCCTCCCCAACTCTTCAACTACATGCACTTCGCTTGCAGCTTTTTGAGACCAGCATTGCAGGTCTTCTTTTGAGTACCTCCAATTGTTGGCTCACTCTGTCCACTTTTTCCTGCAGAAATGCATCTAGTTCAGCAAAATCGAGGCTTCAGGTACTTCCATTACTTTAAAAAAAAATTGGTATTGCCAGATTTTCTGTTGATTATAACTTATTGGAGATTGAGTCTGTATATGATATAACAAAAAAAGAACAGGGCTATTCACCACATCGCATGGCAGCATCTTGTGGCCATATGTTGGCTAAAGTCAGTTTAGTGAGAGAGCATTTCTGTGATGAAACCAAACCGTGGGTAAAACGCATTTGATATGAGTAATCAATGGACGAGGGCATGCATCACAGACGGAAGCACCCAGTTTCAGGTCCATTTCTCTCAAAGGTTACAATAGTACTCACTGGCATCATCTTCAGTGAACATAGCGTAGAATTTGAGTTGATGGAGGTGATGGCGGTCTTTATTGTTGGTGTTAACCGTGGAAGGCAATCATTGTTGACATAAAGATTGCACTGCACAAGAATGCGAAAGTTGAATGTGCAAAATTTACCAGACACTGCATAGGAAGCGGGGTCGGTAGATCTAGTATAAGAAAGAGTATATGCTCGAGGAGCTGATGTTTCAAAGTGGGCCTTTCAAAAGCGCATGGAATGTTGAAGTCGAAGTCGCATTCTGCGTAGCGAAAGACAGTTCACGACATGCATCAGTGAGCCTTCCTTCCTGATACCGGAAGAAGTGGATGTGCCAGGGTGAACAGGGTGTTGCATAACTGAGGGTAATTCAGCACATGATTTACAGAGCAGAAAAGAGCAGCTCTGCTCCAGGCAGGCATGGGCTAAACCGCGAGCCTTGCTCGCACCATCCTTCATTCGACCCAGCTCCAGTGGCAGCAGATGATAGTGAATTGGAGATAGAAGAGGCAATCCAGACAAGCATAGACCCCACCTAGTATGCTGCTTTATTCTCAGCTTTACACCCATATTCTGGTTTCGAGCTTCACGTGGAAGGACACCAGTAGATGCTGATGGGCGAAATGGTTTAAAAAACTGAGCGTTTCTCGGCCTCCAGATCTTGCGAACATAAGAGTTATAGCCACGCAGTCCACGTCAAGGCTGAAATTGCATTTGCTGGAGGGGGAAACCAGATAGCAGACATTACATTGGAGGTCTACCGATTGATCGAAAGCAAGAAAAAGGGTTGATTATGGAGAGAGGGGGCGTCGCTTCTCTGGGGTAGATTCGGTGCAGTTCTCGTGAACTAGGAATATGCACCGTGTAGCATCCATAGACCTCCTTGCAGGCGTTGCATTTGACTCTACTTTTCGTCCCAATTGGAGGGATGTGAGCAGATGCTAATGAGCAAAATGCAGGATGGATTCTCAGAGTCCCCATCAGGCTTAGTCGTGACTAGGCCGACGAAGCAATATCCGGCCATGCACTAACGCTCAACTGTCCGAATGGCAAGAAGGAAGCCTGCTCGCACGCATGGCAACTCCGATGATCCTCCTCATCGTTGGCCGCTAGGCAGTCAAGTCGGGGCACCGGGTGAGACTGGTGTCCAAGTGCGGACAGCATGCTAAATTCGGCATGACTCATAAAAGAAGAAACGACACGATTCACAGTGTGAGCTGAGCTGCGCATTGGAGATCAGCACGCATGACATTCCAAGCAAGTACAGGCTTCTTCGCTCAGGTTTCGAGATTCAATACATGATCACCAAGGCAAATTTGGAAATAAAATGCGTTTTGAATGGAGTTATAGTTGTTGAGTGTTATCAACACGAAGTAAATGTGGTGAAATTAATTTTACCCCACTCCCGCATCATTTGATGTTGTGTTTCAGTGCTAATTTGTAGAATTCTTTTTATTTTTTATGCTATAATGCAATGGTTAATGAAACTAAAGTAGCCCATGAAAAAGTTTCATATCTTGTTCATTTAAAGTCAGCTGCAATCCGACCAAAAATAAAAATCAGCTGCAACTATAATTTAATTTTCCATAAGTTAACCAATAAATAAACTCCAAACATTGGTTAAGGTCATAAAGGTGCATCACCTTGGGCTAGTCTATACATATATTAGAAATTCTTATCCAACTTACTATGAATGCTACTTACTTAAGACTATAGTGCGATGACTTTTTATAAATTACTACTTAATAGCGTATAAAACTAAATTCACCGTATATGTAAAAGTAACGCTCACATTTGCTATTAAATGAAATTCGTACAACTAGTATGAGCCATATCTACTTTTATTCTAGTTACCAATTTATCTATAAACGCACATGTTCTGCAGCAATCTTGAATTCCACATTTAAAAAAAAAAAAAAAAAGAGTTACGTATACTATGATGCTTCATAAGCAATGACGATAAGGTTTACCAAAGCAATAATTGTAATTAAACCTGTAATTTTCTCCTAATTTTTTTTTATTAGAACTCAATTGTCCGCATTGATTATCCTTCAAAAACAAATGTAGATTGAAGTGGTTACAAACCCACTTCATATTATACAACCTAGGACTTCAACTAACTAAACTGAATTTAGATCCACACGGAAAAAGTTAGTGTTCGTATAAACTATGAAAACTAAGACCCAGGAGAACATTTCTAGAAAGAACAAACAAAAGAGAGGTACTATTCCAAGTAATTCTAAGTAAACCTGTCCAAACGGTAGTACATTATTTGCAAAAAGGAAAATCATAGCTGTGTAGGGCTTATAATGATAGGTTCTTGAAGCCGTTCTATTCCAACCTAACTTGAACATTTCTAGAAAGAACAAACAAAACAGAGAGGTACTCTTCCAAGTAATTATAAGTAAATCTGTCCAAATGGTCGAATGAATTATATTTGAAAAAAGGAAAACCAGAGCTGTGTAGGGCTTATATCTTAGGTTCTTGGAAGCCATTCTATTCTAACTTAACTTTACTAGGAACTAGAACGGTCAGATTGTGAACCAAAATTCAACTAGTACAATTCGTTTTGCTGCAACTGTCACCTAAGTCATCCAAAATGCACAACCATCTGAATAAGGTACAGCAACAAAGTAATTCTTCAGGTTGGTAACAACTGGAAAGCGGGCAAAATCAGACAACCGGAAAATATTCTAAGGTCTAAACCAACAACATAATTAAAGGGTTCAAATGATATAGGTCACACAGTCTGTTGATCATGCAATCTGACTAGTCTGTATTCAAGCTTAAATCAAACAATGTCACTCTACAAGCGAGGCGAAGGTCCCCAAGTTACATGAGCACCTATCTACTTCATTTGACTAATGGGAGATGAGTGTAGAACTGAAGGCTGCAGGTAGCTCAAACCAAACTATATCGACTAGCTTTGAATAAATTACAATCAGTAATGTGCGTCCAGGTCAAAGCTACCAGCTAAATATTTTGGCGCACATCCAAAACTTCGTTCTCACCAGTAAACAATTTCTCTTACTGACCTCATATCTGATACAAAGTTCCGCATCCGTCGCATCAGGCATGGCCGCAATCTACCGATAATTTCTTCCTCTTCCACGTCCACCCCAACCCCTTCCTCTTCCTCTCCCACCACCACGCCCACCCTGGGACAAACCTTCAAATGCTCTATTAACAAGCTGGTTTTGCATACCGCCCGCTCCACGTCCCTTTTTTTGATGCCGCATTACTGGAACCATTCACAGCACTAGCGGATCGTTTTCCTCTGCATAAATGATGATGTCAATAAGATGATATGCGAGAAGAGACCCCATTGATCATCACAACAGAAGATAAAGCTAAGATATGCAAGTCATTCTCAACAATCTTTCTGCTCCTCCTGGACTTGTCACCAATGCTGTTAGTTGGAACAATCAGTCAAATTTTGATAACAAAAATATGAAGACATTCACATCAATTTTCCATGAACAGATTCGACAGTGACCAACATAATTACAGTGATTTCCTAGTGTAGATGTAGACCTGTCACTAACGAGGGAAGTAGCTAAAGTATCAGCAACTAGAATCGATATATAACCCACCACAAACAAATCCAATAACAAACTCGCTGAGGAATAGAAAAAACATAAGGATCAGTATTTCTCCTACCCAGTCCCCGTATTTGTTGCAGGTGCAGAAGCTTTGACTGCCTCTTTCCAGGAGAGGCTGATGCTCTTGTCTCCAATAAATGAAGGTGTCTTTGAATGCAATGGCTAAATCAATAAACCACAATGAGTTATTCCTCACATGCCATGAAGACAAAAACAGTCAGTAATAAGTTGACTTATTCACCTTAGTCATGGCAAGGATATTATTGCAGGTTCGCAGTCCGGATGTAGTGTTCTGCTTCTGAGTTTTCTGCATAAAGTACGTGGTGTCAGTTGCATGGAGCAGAACCATTTAACAATAAAAGATGCAAGCATTATGATGACAAACGGACAATGGTATTCCTCTCCTCATCAGTCTTGGCAGCTGACATTGCTTTATTGTGCTCAGCCATTCCCTGAGTTAGCTTTTTCATGGTGGCCCTAGTTAACTCCTCAACAGTAGTTAATCTGCAGCAAAAAAGCCATGGAAAGATCAGGAGGCAAATTACACACTTCATAACACCAACTTACCCAAAACAAGTAAATTGCAATGAATATCAGAACTCCCGGATCAAATTATTCCCTCCGACTTATCATTCATGAGGAAATGAAAGGCAAGAGGAGAATAAAAAATGCTATGTGGCCATAGCAAAACTAATTGCAAGATAACAAGTTAACAAGGAACATGCAAGAGCAATTTAGCAAAAATGTTGCAGTACAGCTAGTTTCGAAAACAAAACACATTACAGAGAACGCGAAGCATCCCGAACATCTCTTTCTCTTTCGTTTTTTGCACTGCATAATCTGAATAATCATAATTTACACAATTACTTTCAGCTAGTTTCAGGGAAAAGTCAATCCTTCAACTAATATAGAAGCTATCATAGAAGCTATATAGCATCGCAATGTACCAAACATCTCCTCATGGCAGCGGCGGCGAGCCTCTGCAACCGAATCGCCTCTCCGTTCCTCGGCCGCTTCCTCCTCCTCCTCCTCATCCCCTCGCCGTCAGTCTCTCTCTCTCTCTCTCTCTCTCTCTCTTCGCGTCTTCCATGGAGTTCGCTTTTTACTGTCTTTCAAGTTGCGGATTCTTCTTGAACGAATCCGAATGTTTTGCCCGAAAAGATGCTTCCTTTCTTATGTTTGGCGCGCCTGCTCCTTCAATCTCACGATGATTTCTCATTTTCTCCTTCTTCTTCTTCTGCACCTACGGTTTTTGAATTGAGGAGTTGTTGGTTGATGATCGGATAATGTGATGCTGTCGCCCAAATCCAAACCCCCTCCCGCGCGCAGTCGCCCAAATCTCCCCCAAACCTCAACTCAAACTGCGAATGGAAGCCTTGCTAGCGATGTAGATGTGTTTTGACGACTTGATCATTAGTTGGGGACAAATGGTTGTTTCTTTCTCACGTCTATATCTCTTGGTTGAAATGTCCGCTAGCCCTTTGTGAAAATGCCCAAGCGAACTTTTGTGAAAATTCCCCTCTGGATCTACATATCTGAACGTCCATTGCGTATCTAAATCGTAATGAGCGCTTTCGATTCATTCATTTACTCTCGGTTTTTCATCTTTGAATCCGAAAGTAAGAATGACGTAAGGATGTTTGTTGCTCTGTTTTATGTGCTATGTCTTGTGGCCTTAAATGGGGGTTCCCGCTGGGAGATATGGTCTGGAATCGTTGATACGCATGGTGATTTTCTCGCCGGTAGCACCCCAACCTCTTTTATGTTCATGTACCATGTGTCTCGGTGATCTATCACCTGTATACGTTGAATGGTTGGAAATCGTCACGGTGGACGGTGGTGGTGACTGGTGACTCTGGCGGTGGCTTGATAATGATCATAAGTGAACAATAGTGATGCTTGGTTGAAAAATATGGGCCGTGATGCCACTTCATTGAACTCATCAGCGACAAAAATAAAAAAAACACAGCCACAACACTACTTCCTATCACTGTTTCTCGTACGTTGGAGTTGCTTCCCCTCCAAATTTTTCTTCTTTCTTGATGGGCTTATTGCTTTAACTAGAAATTCAAGTGTAGCTGATTATAATGTTGATTCAATCTGTATTTCTCTATCAACTCTTTGTCTCTTGCCTTGTCTGGCACTCGTACTCTTAACCTGATATTATAAGATTTCATTAGTAAAAAAAAAAAATTGACGTTCTTTGTAGCTTCCTGTTTGGCCAGCAGATGGATATGTGTAATTTTACATTCTTTGCTGGCATACTCTGGTTTTGCTCACTTTTCCATACGAACTGGGATAAATAGATGCCTTGGATACACAAGCACAGCTGCAATTTCAAAAGCTCTGTTCTATTGTTGAGTGATACAAATCAAAATGAAAGATGTCAGCCTTCTCATCTATGTACCCTATACACCATTACTGCTTACTAGCTATTCCAAGATAATATAGTTTTAGTTTTTCATTGCGGAACAGAGTGGTTAAATAATATAGTCTTCATTTGACCTCTAGTAGAGCTTTGCTGTGGCAATGCGTGCAATGTAAGACTAAGTTGTCTTACTGGCTGATTGGCTTTTGGCCAGGAGCTTGAATTGTTGCTTCAGTCAGACATTCAAGTTGCTGGGGCCAAGGTGAGAAAAAAATGCTGAAAAGTAGATTTTTAGTCAGGATGTTTCAAAGTGGGCCTTTCAAAAGTGCATGGAATATTGAAGTCGTAGTCACTTTCCATGCAGCGAAAGACAGAGCGTCAACACTCTTCACGACATATGTCAACAGCGCTCCTTCCTGACGCAAGAAGAAAAAGGATGTGCGGGGTGAACAGGTTGTTGCATGAGTAAGGGCGATTCAGCACATGATTTATGGAGCAAAAAAAGAGCAGCCCAGGTTCAGCCAGCGATAGATGCACGCATTACGAGCCTTGCACGCACCATCCTTCGTATGACGGTTCCAGCAGCAGAGGATGATCGGGCAGAGGAGAAAGAAGAGGCAATCAAGCTAACCATGGACCTCACCTGGTATGTTATTTTCACAAGCTTTGCACCTGATTCTGCTTTCGAGCTTCGTGAGGAAGACCAGTGGATGCTGATGGTCGAAGTGGTAAAAGACCGAGTCCTTCTTGCACTCCAGATCTCGCGAACTTAAGAGTTAAAGCCGTGTCCATGTCGAGGCTGAATTTGCAATCGCTGCAGTAGGAGACCATGGTAAGCATTAGAGGGTGTCAAAGAATGGGTCAGTCAAAATGGGTCCATGACCCACTTTTTGACTCATATTCTGAGAAGTGGGTCATACAAGTTATTCAAACTTTTAAGGGCTAGGCCTAAATGGATTTAAAAGCCATGTGACATCCATTTTTCATGGGCATCGCTTTGGTTTTGTAATTTCACAAGTTTTTTATGGTTTCGATGCTTGCGACATTGCAACTCCTTATAGACAGATGCCAGAAACGACCCTACCAGAGGATGGATTAAGTGTTTCAGCCCGGATATGTCTTTCGACCCAAAAGGAGTAGAGACGGCCCAATGATCAGGCCTAGCCCACTTAAGTCCTGGAGCCCACAAAGCCCGGCCTATTAAGCACTAACGGAAAGCATTCATGAGCTGACACGAGCACTTACGATGGCCGACCGGCCCATCGCCATTGCGCTAGACGGTCCAACTTCTTCCTTGTCTCTTTGAGCTTTTTTGGGTCGAAAGTGCACCTTCTATTCATTTACTTAGGTAAGTTTGGAGCAATTACATCAGTAACATCAGCACTTAGTAAATCGATTAAGGTTATCGGGGTAGATTACCCAGTTTCGAGGGAGGTAATGTTGTCGCTGGGCTCTTGCAATCCAGTCGTCATCTCTTTGAGCTTCAAAAGCGGTGCTCCGGGGATCGGGATGCAAAATTCGCGGAGGGAATGATGCAACCGGGTCATGGGGAGTAGTATTGTGGTCTTTGTGCAGAGTCCATTGAGCCGGTGACCATCTTTCTTTTCGCTCGCCAGGCTTACGTTGCAATCGAGTATCTGCAAGAACTTAACATTACCAATCATGGATTGACACCAAATCACGATTAAGACTGCCAAAGACCCTAATTATTGCTCGTAATAATTGGACTCTTGGAAGTGTTCCCACTAATGCCCTTCTCGTTCCTTCCCTCTTTCACGTATTTCTCATCAGTCAATCGGTCGTTGTCCCTTTCACATGCCCTTTCCCATTTCTCTCTCCTCTTCAAAAGTTTCCACAAATATTCCTCCTCAATACCTTTTTCCTTCTTTCTGGAAAAGATGATATCTATGATTCAATGTGGATGAAATAAGGATTACGGTGAATACTCATTTTTCTATTTCTCAATTCCTTTTTTTCCTCTTCTCGAAAAGATGACATTTGTATATTCCTTTTGCTAAAATTCAAATACATTATACTAATCAGGATTTGAACCGGGTCACATACTCTTTTTAGGGAAAAAGGAGATAGAATTCTATGTTTTTTTTGGTCATATTTATTCTCTCCCACTAAACCTCTTCAACGTCTTCAGTCTCCTTTAGTCTCCTTTATTGACTAGACAAAACCAGACAAAACCCACCCCCTCTCTCTCTCTCTCTCTATATATATATGCAAGCGTTGAGTAATTTCCATGACAACGATTCCATCTCTCCCTCTGAGAGGGAGTTTCCAGGATGCTTCGATGTTAACGTAGCAACGGGACCATGGGAGTCACGTGATTATGGATAAATATGGGACCATCATAATGAAAGTTGAGACAAAAAGGTTCAAGATAGAATTGAAATTGAAATTGAAATTAAAGTTGGGCACTTTTTTTAGGGAATTAGCCCATAAAAATTCATGATTCCATCAATAGTCCAAAATATCTCGAATCGAAGAAAATGCGATCTCTTGTCAAGATGGGAACCTATTTTGTAATGTTTCACCACAAAAAGAAATGTTCAACTGCTTCGAAAGTATTTTGACAGGATTTAGTACATCCAATAATTACAAAAATAGGTGAGTTCGTGCTTAAAATATGTTGCACCATAGATGGGCATTTAAGAAAGGGATGAACAACTATTATTGCAGTATAAAATTGATAAGATTATACTGAAATAGAGAAACAATAACGATATATCGCCGCATGTTTTTATTTTTGTTGATTTTGTGAATAAGATCTGTCATTGACTTTTGTCATCCCCAACTCTATAAAAACAGGGAAAACAACATCGCGGTCCTCCTACCTAGAAGAGATAGTCTCAAACATAAACCAACATAAACATGTTATCAAAATATGTCTTCATCTATATACTTGATATAATGGTGAGTTGGTTACAAAATCAAGAGTTTTGAAATTCATAAAAAAGTAACTGTATATAATATGTATTTCCAAACTCAATTAAACGCCACAAATATCATTTCAAACATATACAAGTATCTAAACTCATATCAAAATCCAACTATAAATGCCTCCCCTTACTCTGCAGCTACATGCGCTTCGCTTGCATCTTTTTGAGACCAGCATTGCCCATTATTTTTTAGTACCTTCAGTTGTGTGCTCACTCTGTCCACTTTTCCTGCAGAATTACAATTTTTTCATCTAGTTCAGCAATAGCAGGGTCTTCAGGTACTTCCATTTTTAAAAAAAAAAAAAAAAAAAAATTGGTATTACCGTATTTTCCGTTGATTATAACTTATTGTGGAGAATGAGTCTATATATAATGTCAAAGAAAGAAAACAGAACAGAGCTATTCACCACATCACAAGGCAGCATCTTGTGTCTCTTCGTTGCCTAATGTCAGTTTAGTGAGAGAGTACTTCTCTGATGAAAGCATACTGCGGGTAAAAATGCATTCCATATGAGTAATCAATTTGCAAGGGCATTCGTCGCAGCTGGAAGCACCTAGATTTGGGTCTTTTTTCTCTCAAAGGTCACAATAGTACTCATCGGCATGATCTTCCATGGACGAAGTGTAAAGTGTGAGTTGATGGAGGTGATGGTGATCTTTTATCGTTGGTGGTAATTATGGAAGGCAGTCATGATTGACATTAAGACCGCACTGCACAAGAACATGAAAGTCGAATGTGCAAAATTTACCAGACACTGCATAGGAAGCGCGGGTCGGTAGATCTAATATAAGAAAGAGTATATTCTCATGGAGGTGATGTTTCAAAGTGGGCCTTTCAAAAGTGCATGGAATGTTGTTGTAGAAGTCACATTCTGCTCAGCGAAAGACATCATCAATGCTCTTCACAACACACGTCGGTGAGCATTCCTTCCTGATACAGGAAGAAGTGGATGTGCAGGGTGAATGGGGTGTTGCATAACTTAGGGCAATTCAGCACATGATTTAAGGAGCAGAAAAGAGCAGCTCTGCTCCAGGCAGGGATGGGCTAAACCTTTTGACATATTCATCACAAGCCTTGAGCACACCATCCTTCATATGACCCAGCTCTAGCTGCAGCGGATGATTATGAATTGGAGAAACGAAGAGGGAATCCAACAAGCGTAGACCTCACCTAGTATGCTCTATTCACAAGCTTTGCACTCGATTCTGGTTTTAAGCTGCACGTGGAAGGACCCCAGTAGATGCTGATGGGTGAAATGGTAAAAAAGTGAGCCTTTTTCGCCCTCAGATCTTGTGAACATAGAGTTATAGCCATGCAGTCCACGTCAAGACTGAAATTGCATTCACTGCGGCGGGAAACCATTTGGCAGGCATTACATTGGAGGTTTACCGATCGATAGAAAGCAAGAGAGAGGGTGATCATGGAGAGACAGGCATTGCATCTCTGGGGGAAGATTCAGCGCAGCTCTCATGGAGAAAGAATCTACACGTGTAGCATCAATAGACCTCCTCACAGGCTTCGCATTTGATTCTACTTTTTCGTCCCAAGATGATCGGAGGTGAGCGGATGCTAATGAGCAAAATGTTGGATGGTCACATTCTCAGAATCCTCATCAAGCTTAGAGCTGTGACTAGGCAAACAGAAGCAATATCGGGCCGTGCAGTAAGGCTCACACACATGGCAACTACGATAATCCTCCTCATCGTCCGCCTACTAGGTGTTCAAGCAGGGGCAGCAGGTGAAACGGGTGCTGTTGGGCGGACAGCATGCTAAATTCAGCACACGACTCGTGAAAGAAGATTCGTCACGATTCACGGCAGTAGTGATGAGCTGCGGATTGAAGACCAGCACGAGACATTCCAACCAAGTACAACTTTCCACAAAGGTTCCGGAGATTCAATGCATGATCACCAAGGCAAATTAGGAAATAAAAAGGCGTTGTGAATGGAGTTATAGTTGCCGAGTGATATCAACTCGAAGCAAATCGGGTGAAATGAATTTTAGCTCACTCCCATATTACGTGATGTTGTATTTCAGTGCTAATTTGTTAAAAAAAAAAATTGTATCATTGATGCTTTAATGCAATAGTTTATAAAAACTATTGCATGGTGAAAAGTTTCATATCATGTTCATTTATAGTCAGCCGCAATGATAATATAATTTTCCATAAATTAACTAACAAATAAAACCCCAAACATTGTATAATGTCCATAAAGGTGCATTCACCTTCGGCTTGTCTACACATTTATTAGAAAGTTCTTATCCAACTTACCATAAAAAGTAACTTACTTAAGACAATATTGCGGTAACAGTTTATAAATTGCTAAAATGGATGTAACTTGACATAACTTAATAGTCTATAAAACTAACCTCACTTTATACGTAAAGGTAATGTTTCCATTAGCTATTAAATACAATTTGTACAAATGGTATGAGCCAAATCTACTTTTTTTCTAGTTATCAATTTATCTATAAATGTGCATGTTCTGCAGCAATCTTGAATTCCACATTATTGAAGGAGAGCTACGTACAGTACAATGGTCCGTAAGCTATGTCGATAAGGTTCACCAAAGTAATAGTTACCATTAAACTTGTAATGTTTATTATCTTTAATAAAAACTCAATTTCATTTTCAAAAATCAAATAATTGTCTACATCTTTTACCCTTGAAAATAACATATAGAATGAAGTTGTTACAAATCCAGTTCACATATATAAGCTACAACTTTAGCCAGTTAAACTGAATTTAAATCCATAGGTCAAAAGTTGGCATTTATATAAACTATGAAGACTAAGACCCAGGAGAACATTTTTGCAAAGAACAAACAAAACAGGGAGGTACTCTTCTGAGGAATTATAATTTAACCTATCCAAATGATAGAATGAACTACGCTTTGGAAAAGGAAAATCGGAGGTATATAGAGCTTGTATCAAAAGGTTCTTGGAAGCCGTTCTATTTGAGAGATTTTGTAGGTACACATCGTCACTGCTCTAAAAGCTTAAATTGTTAGATGAAGGTGTAGTTATTATTTAAATATTCTAACACTCCCTCACGCTTAGTCTGGTCTTTTGCCTAGTACTAAGTGTGGAAATTTAATTGGGGAGGCAAATAGGGGCCTGGAAGATTCAAATTCAGGACCTCATAGCTCTGATATCATGTGAGATTTTGTGAGATCACTGTCAACTTGTTCAAGCTTAAGCTGTTAGATGAATGTGTGGTTTATAATTTAAATATTCTAACACTATTCTAACCTAACTTTACTCGAGTTATAATAGTCAAATTGTGAACCAAATTCTAGTAATACAATTGCTTTTGCTGCTACTGTCATCAGTAGCCAAAAACCATGGAAGATCAGGAGGTAAATTACATACTTCAAAACAAGTAAATTGCGATGAGTATCAGAACTCCTGGATCAAAATTATCCTCCGACTTATCATTCATGAGGCAATGAAAGACAAGAGGAGAATCAGAACGCTATGTGGCCATAGCAAAACTAATTACAAGATAACGAGTTAACAAGGATCATGCGAGAGCAATTTAGCATAAATGTTTAGTATCACCAAACTAGTTTTGGAAGCGAAACACATTATGGAGAACGTGAAGCATCCGGAGCGTCTCCTCTTTTGTTGTCTGCTGCATAATCTGAATAATCATAATTTACGGCTTAATTACGAAAATTCCTCTAATTAGATAAATAAAAGTTGTTGATATCAAATAGAATTAATCCGTCTTGTCGAGTTCTCCCAAGCGTACATGGCGTGAAAGCCCACCTTTGTTTCCTCTCTCTTTTTTTCTCGGTTTCTCCGAACTCTGTTCTTTTCTTCTTGGCCGGGCTCTGTTTTCTCTCTCTTTTATGCTCTTGTAATTTCCTTGCTATGAAGCAAGACTAAAGAAAGGGCTAAAACGAGACACTCGGCTTGGGCTTGGCTTAATGTTTTGCTCCTATTTATTATTTTTCGCAAAACCGTTTCTGCAACTTTATTCATGAAGATAAATCTTTTAGGTTATTATGTACTGGTGGATATGATGCGGAGTGAGGATAGATCATCCGAAATTAAAGTTAGGCAAATCACTCAAAATTAAAGATAAAATCAATTTGACCTAACGTCAATTCAGTCCCTTTCAGTGGTACATTTTGATCGGAAAATACTCGACATAAATACCGAGGCCAGTGTTTGTGTGGCACACCACTGACATGGATTATATTTTTTGATTGGTTATTATCTTTTCTGATTTTTTTTTTTTTTTTCCTTTCCCCTTCCTTTGTCGATGACTGGCCACTAGCTATGCAAGCAAGCTGGCCTCACTTGGGTGAGGTTGTTGTCGTCAATTAGGACGATGCCTAACTGGCCAAGAGCAATCCTAGTGAGGCAAAGGGAGCCCTTTGGCCCATGCCTAGGCAAGGCCTTGCGAGAGTTGGCCTCACCTAGCTAGATTTGGGGAGGCCAGCCCACTCGACCACGCACAGAATGGCAAAAGGAAGAATAAAGGAAAAAAATTAGAATAAATATAATAAATATATGATTGTTAATTTAAAATTTTTCATGCCGTTCGCATAAGTAATATTTCACTCAAAATTAACTGAAATGACTAAATGGTATAATTATAAGGTTTATGACTAAGTTATCATTAATGCAATAGGCTTATGGCTTTTTTGTTTTTGACACTTTCTCTCTTTCAATATAACCAAAAAAAAAAATTCGGATGGTTCAAGGTCCTCATCCACTCCATGGTGTTGTGAGGGGGATATCAATTGATATTTGTTCTTTTCATGGGAAGTAGTACGGACCTCAATCTAGTACTCTTTATTTTTTTGACGACATCCAAAAGCATCATTTATACTTTTATTTTTTTGGGAAGGGATCTCATAGCACACGGACGTCCACTGATCTGCCCCATCGATGAATTTTTGAGACCCCACTTTTTATGTGGCCGCATTTTTGTTTATTCATTAGAACAGGTTTATGGTCCACTGTCCATGGTGTCCAGGGTCAAATTCGGAAATTCACTTTCTGGTTCTTAGTCCATGCTGTCCAATGTCAAATTTGGAAATTCAGTTTCTAGTTCTTACTCCATGCTGTCCAAGGTCAGTTTGAAAAATTCAGTTTCTGGTTCCCTGTCCATACTGTCCAGGGTCAAATTTGGAAATTCACTTTTAGTGCCATTTCATAAAGCTAAAAGATGGTCGGAGAATTAGCAGTGAAGAACACCCTCGAGGTTTTCCCAAGTCACTATTCATCAGTCAGTGATGCCGATTCTCGAAGTTCTGGCCGCCGGAATGGATGATTCTTGGATGGAAGATCCCTCTCTTCCTCCTCTCTACTTCCACCAAAGGATTTCGCTTCAGCTGCTCTACAATTCAAGATCTTCCTCGACCTAGGGGCTGGTCGAACTGCAGTCCTCTGCTGGGTTTTTCTTGGTTTTATTCGATTTTGAGCCTTTTTGGTTGGATTGGGCTGAAATTGGTTTCCTACTGAATGCGACCGGTTGCAGTGTGCGACTCATTGTGGCCTATCGAGCTATCGTCTAGTCCTAAATTTATGGCCATTTCTCAATTTTTCTAGTATTGCATGCTACGTGTTCAATGAATGGCCTCAACCGCTCTTGGCGGGGGTTGGGCCTCCCTCTCGAATCGGTTCTTCTTTGAGACCCTCCCGTGATGGTGCCGAACGAAATTATGGGAAGGACCGATCATTCTCCCGCTGCCCCGACCGATGCCTCGACCCATGCCTGTTTCCGGACTAAGCCCCTATTGTACCGAGAGGTAGGAGGGCGGGGAGATTGAGATCCAAGCGCCCTCGGTGGGCGGTATCCGAACTTCAACACTGCAATTGGGCTAGTGTTGCGGTGGCAAAGGTGGCCTCCAAGAAGGCTATGACTTGGAATATTGCCCTCCAACTTATGTTGGAAATAGAGCGGTTGTTGAGATGACTAAAGACGACATTCGACGGTCGACCCTAAACTCAAGGAATGCCTTTGCTGGCTTTTACATTGGCAAGCGTATTCCATTCAAAGTGATTGAAGCAGCCTTCAACAAGGCTTGGGGGGGCGAATCTAGCCAAAGTAATGACTAATGGAAGATGACTTTTCTTCTTCCACATCTCGAATAGAGAATTTCATCGTAAGATCCTTGAAGGGAGGTTTCACAAGCTCGAAACAACATATTGTTTTGTAATGGAGGCCAACCTTGGAGCTTCAAAACAAAACCCTCATGTCGTCGGTCATGAGTTAAACTCAAAAATCTTCCCATTGCTTTTGGTCATCTCGGGCAATTAGCAAGGTGGCAAGCCTTATAGGGAAGCCACTCTATGTTGATCTAAACACGGAACAACTAGAAATGCTCACCTTTGCGAGTATGTGTGGAGATCATAGTAAATCAGAACCATGTGAGTTCGTGGAGGTGGTTCTCCATGGTGAAACATGCGTCGTTGAAGTCGAATATGAGTGGGTAGACTTTGGCCTCGTCTTGAATGCGGCATTTTTGGCCATAGTGCTATCCTCCGCCTGCTCAACGGTCGGCCAAGAACACTCGCCAAGCTAGTGTAGCGAACCCTCCTTCTCCTCGGGGTGGATCCTCCTCTCGTTCGACTCTCACTAGGCACTTCATCCACAAAAGTGCGGACTATGTAAAGGACAAGAGACAACTGTTGTATATCAATAGGCTGTTGCAATTGTGCGCCGAACATTTGTGGACCACTATCGTCGGACAAGCTTGCCAATTCGGCTGCTATTCACCCATAGCTTTTCTCTTCGCCTACTATGTTGGTTGATCCTATCAAAGACCGGGGAGACCGCCCGTGACGGTTCCTATTATCCCTCCTTCTTGGCTTGGACCCCTCTTGCAAGCGGAGTCGAAGGCAAAAAGAAGAAAGGCACAAGGGAGCAAGGAGGCCGCTCCTTCAACTTTGACCCGTCAAGTGAAGATGGCCATTCCTTGAAATTGGAGGCACCCCGGCCGGCCTGCCCACCTCTAGTGCTCCAAGAAGTCACCTGAGCAGCTCTCTGTTCATCAAAATCCCACTGTGTTCTCTGCCGGCTCGGCCGAAATTCCACACAAGCCTGCTATTTTTAGCTGTCTGATGAGATCAATGCCTTCATGCCGCCAATGATGAGGATCTCATCGCTGGGTGCCCACCCTCAATCCTTCCTTGGGTGTCTGTGCCTGAGACCATACAAGATAAATGAGCATTGCTCGCTGACCTCCTCCTCCTTGGTCCAGGTTTTTAAGAAAAAGGTGCCAAAAAGAGGTAACCCCTCCCCTCCTTGTGTATATGTATATAGGAATATGGAATATTAGAGGCCTCCATGACCCCTTGAGGTGGGTCGAAGTTAGGAGTTTTGTCTCCAACATAATCTATGCTTCGTTGGCCTTATTGAGACAAAGAAAGTCTCAATAGCTGACTTTGATTCAATGTCATCTTTTGCTAAATGGCTGGAATTGGGTTGCAACTATGATTTCTCAAGTCGGGGTAGGATATGGGTTGCTTGGAACCAGTGTCGTTAGTTTTGATACCTTGGCGGTCAATGACCAAGCTATTCATGGTCGTTTAAAGATCAACCTATTTGGCAAGTGTTGTTGTGTCTCGTAGTTTATGGGGGAACATACCTTCTCCCTAGACGTTGGCCTCTTTAGGACGATCTCCACATATGAGCACATATTCTCTCGATTCGGCTTCATTAGTGGCTGGGGATTTCAATGCCATAAAGGATCCCACCCGGCCGGTTCGGGCACCAACACTCTGATTCTTTGGGGATGAATTTGCTAACCGTTTAGCCAATCTGAATTGGAGGACCTCGAGATATGTTGGACTGCTTTCACTTGGTCAACTTCTTCGGGTTGACAAGAAAGATGAAAATCAATCGGTATTGGTTAACTCAAATGGAACATGGAATTTTCTTTTTCGGAGGCCTCATTCTGAACCCTAGCATTTCGAATCATTCTCCTATGGTTGTCGAGTTTCAATCAGTTTTTAATGAAGACCTTTCAAATTTTTGATTATTGGTCCGACCATCCAACTTCTCATCCATTGTTCAACAAGCTTGGGAGACACCCAGTTAGATGGATTCTCTATGCATGAGGCTTGTCTCCAAACCTAAAGTGCTCAAAAGTATCTGATAACTAAATAGAAAAGCCTTTTCTAATATTTCTTCAAGGACGAGAGGAAGCTAGAGGAAGCCCTTCAGCTCATGCAAAATGACCTTCAACTTGATCCAAACAACTCGAGTTGGCCAATCTTGGAGAAGACAAGTCGTAGAATTTTTGTGGACTGCGCGAGATGAGGAATCTTTCTTTAGAAAAAATCTAGAGTTTGGTGGCTTAAGGAAGGTGATCGAAATACCAAATTCTTTCACCTTTCCGTAAAAAAAAAGGCAAACTTAGAAATAGAATCCTCTCGATTAAAAATACATCGGACGAGTTGATCATGGACACGAATACGGTCCCGCAGGTTTTTGTCTCTTACTTTGAGGACTTGCTTGCTCCTCATTCGTCCCTATCAAGCCTTCGTTACAAGAGGTTAAAGAGTTCGTCGAAGTCCCTTATCTACGAACCAAGGTTAGTTCCTCTCTAGCTCGGTTCTTGATTCGAAAATTCAGGATACAAGTTTTCTCTCTCCCTAGAGGCAAAGCTCCAGTACGATGGTTTCACGGTGGAATTCTTTAAGAATAATTGAGAGATTGTTGGCCCTTCTATCATAGAGGCGGTCAAGGAATTCTTCACTGGTCGTTTCTTAGAGGTAAACACTATCCTCGCCTTGATACCTAAAGTGCCTAATGCTTGTGCGGTCTTTGACTTTAAACCCATTGCTTGTTGTAATATTATATACAAGGTCATTGCTAAGATCTTGGCTAATCGCCTTGCTAACAAGGCCTTGAACGAAGTGGTTGGTCCATCCCCACGTCTTTTATTAAGGGTAGGAGGATAAGGGATAATATATTGATAGCTCGGGAAGTCTTTGCTGGATTTCACACTGACCCGTACCTCCCTAAATGTGCTGTGAAAGTTGATTTTCAAAAGACCTACGACACGGTTGATTGAGATTTCCTTCAGCTAACTCCTAGTAGCCTTTGGCTTTCCCGATTTCCTGATCCGGTTGATCATGATATGCGTTCGAACACCGAAATACTCATTATCAATCAATGGAGAACTTCATGGGTTCTTTCCCGATGATTGGGGCCTACGACAAGGTGACCCGATGTCCACTTATCTTTTTAACCTGGTGATGGAGGTATTCTCGGGAATTGAGTGCTCGCGACCTCCCACAAGGAATTCAAATACTTTGGCGGTGTAAGCGGTCAAGCTATCTCACATTTTCTTCGTCGATGATGTCTTTCTTTTAGTCGTGCAAATTGGGTGTCCATTACCTTGCTGAAGAAAGGCTTGGACTTGTTCTCTCTATGGAGTGGCTTGATTCCAAACAAGAACAAGAGCGAAATTTTCCTGAAAGTGGTCCTCCGTCTCTTCGCAACTATCCAGCCTTTGGGCTGGGCAAGGTAAACCGCCAGACGCTTGATCCTGGGAATGTCATCATATCCTCTAGGCCAAGTGCCTTCACCACCACCTCTTATTGATCAGATTATAGCTAGAGCCCAATCTTGGGCTCATCATTTCTTCTCTTTTGTCAGAGGTTGTAGTTAATCAGTCATTTCGCACTATATCCAAACCCTTCTAGTCGAGTGTTTTGTTGTCGGTTTCGGTTCTCAATAGCATTGAAAAGATTTTGAGGCAATTTCTTTGGAAAGGATCCGTTCTCGGTAGGGGGTGAAGGTGTCGTGGGATGATATATGCCTACCAAAAAAAGAATGGGGACTTGGTATTTGTAAATTGAGAGATTGCAACAAAGCGTCTATGTTAAAGCACATTTGGATTCTATTCACAAATAAAGAATCATTTTGTGCCGTTGATTCATTCCAACTTTTAAAGAGGAACAAGTTCGAAAGCTTCATCTCCTAAAATATGCTCTTGGGCTTGGAAATTTTTTTGCAATTAAGAAGTGACTCTCGCTTTCCTTCCTTTGGAAGATTGGAATGGACACTCCACTGCTATGGTTTGATCATTGGCACCCAAAAGGCCTTCTTGATATTATTATGCTAGATCATGTTATTCAAGATTCTAGTCTACCCAAGCATGCAAGTGGCTGATCTCCTTTCGCCTAGGGGCCTTTCATTTCATAGTATTATGGAGAGTCTCTCTATCCCAACACTCTCCTAAGCTCCGACCAGTTTCCTAGCGTTGGCATCCGTCCGAATCTTTTCGGTGGGATCTCCGGACCACTTCAGACTAAAAGAAGCGTAGTGCCCTGGGCTTCGCTTATTTGGAACAACGTCATCTCCCCTGTGTTCAAATTCAATCTATGCTTGATTGCTAGAAACCGTTTGCCTACCTAGGAACTTCTCATTTCCTATGGTAGAATTGATTATGCCACTTGTGCCTTTTGCAATGAAATTCTAACTCTATAGATCACTTGTTTTTTGATTGCCACATATCAACTTCTATTGCTTATTTTTTAGCTACTCGATGCAACCTTCCTTGATACCTAGGCCTTGGAAGGAGAATTCCAATGGGCTACCTCCTTCCTAAAAGGCAATGATTTCTTTCACAACTTAGCTCGTTACTTTTTGCTGCCATGTCCTACTTAATTTGGAAGAAGATGAACTATCATATTCTGCGACGAAGCGATGGTTCTTGCTGCAATGAAAAAACACATTATCAAGATGGTCAAGGACAAAGCTCTCACCTTCTCTGATGTCCCGAACACCCCAAGAAATAGAAGGCTTGAGAGAAATCGGGGCTTCACCCATCCATCTGCGTTGATCGTGAGGAGAATGCGTAGATCCGGATGAAGACCAAGCTGTGCGATCTTTTCTCCCAAATTTGGTGTCCACCTCGGCCTCTCCTTAGACGGCTGAGGTTTTGTTTAGCATTTTCTTTTCGCTTGTGACCGGTTGGTCTTTGCTTCTTGCTTGTGCTTGTGCTTGTCTCTTTCTCTCTTGTAATCTTTTTGTTTCGGCTCCTAACACTCTATGCGTAGTGCCCTAAGAGTGTAAGCTTGGAGCCGGTTTTATATTTGTCCAAAGCTATAATACCTTTTACCTTTACCAAAAATAAAAAAGATGGTCGAGAAGGGTGAAATCCATTGCCAAATACAGTAATTTGAAAACTGTTTCTAGCAATGTGCAAAATTTTAAAAAATTTATCCCAATCAAAATCATAAAACCTATATTGACTTTCCTAAAATCCTATTCTTACAATACCCTAAAAATTGCGCCATAAATATACCATAACTATAATAATCTCAACCTTGGCAACATAGAATCCATACAAAACTCAATTTACATTTAATTATGAAAATTCATTTAATTAGATAAATAAATGTTTCGAATCCTTATTGATTGCCAAGAAACATAATTAATCCGGTGCATGCAGCAAGCAGCCTCCCTTTTTTGTCTCTCGTCTTTTCTTCGGCTCCCCCGACTCTCGCTTCCTCCTCCTCCTCCTCCTCCTCCTTTGTTTTTCTTTTCTTTTACGTGTTCTTCACGGCGTCAACTCAGGCAAGACAAAAGAAAGGACTTTAACGAGACACTTGGGCTTGGACTTACTGTTTTGCTCTAATTTTATTATTTTTTGCCAGCCCGGTTCTTCCAGGTTATTACGTATTGATGTAATTATCCGAGAAAGAGAAATGAGAATTCAAAGGCTCATGTGGTCTAGCCTGAGAAGAATGGCGCAATTGAGAATGTTGCAGACTCTGTTGCTGCCTTGGAAATTCTTCCTCCTCGGTCAGGTCAAAATGCGTAGGACCCTCATGCATATGTTGTGGTCCCCTGCTTGCAATCCTTGAGGACTTTCTTTGGGAAGACATTATCACAGTCTTTGAGAGATTGTTCAAACTCGATTCACGAGAAAGATGAAAACTTTATGGATTAAACTAGAGAAAAAGTAAGAAAGTGAAGTTCTGTGCTCTAGGGTTTGTGTGTAAAAATGAAGAAGAAAGACTGTATATAAAGTAATCGAAACGAGGTATACGGATCGTCATAAAAGAAAGAAAAAAAAATACATTTTTGAAAATGAATAACTGTCTTTTCAATAATAACTTCCTCTTAGAAAAAGAATAATTGCTACGACTTCAAAAATTATGGAAAGATAACATCAATCAATCGGCTGTTAATAAGTAATCATACATTTTCGAGTTTCTATCCAAAAGATAAATTGCTAGAACCAGAAAAACTTACAGTCATAATTCTTGATCTTCTGAGTCTGAACATCCTCAGACTTTTATCTCTGAGCTTGAGCTTCTTTAGACTTTAAGATATTAAGTCTTAAGCGAATAGACTTAAATAGACTTTTCTCTAGTGACTTTGCAAATATGTCCGCCAGCTGATTCTTTGAGTCAATGAATTGGATCATTACTTCTCAATTTTGAACATGGTCTCTAATAAAATGGTGTCGAATCTCTATATGCTTTGCTCTTGAATGAAAAATTGGATTCTTGGTGAGATTAATTGCGCTGGTATTATAACATTTGATCTCAATGTATAAGTCTTCGATTCCAAAGTCTCTTAGTTGTTGTTTTATCCATAAGATTTGAGAACAACAACTTTCAAGAGCCACATACTCTGCGTCTGTTGTTGAAAGAGCTACAGTACTTTGCTTTCTTGAAAACCAAGATACTGTCCTGTTACCAAGCAATTGACAAGTGCTTGAAGTGCTCTTCTATCAACTCTGCAATCTGCTAGATCTGTGTCTGAATATCCAATGAGAGTAAACTCTCATTCTTTGGGATACCATAGACCTAATTTAGAGGTTGTTGCAACGTATTTGATGATGCGTTTCGCAGCACTTAGATGAGATTCTTTGGGATCTGATTAAAATGTGGCATAAATGCAAACACTAAACAAAATGTCAGATCTAAATGTAGTAAGATGAAAAAAGTGAACCAATGATACTCATGTACAGCTTCTGGTCAATTTTCTTTCCTCCTTCATCTTTGTCCAGCTTCAAAGAACTTGATATTGGTGTATCAGTCTTTTTGCAATTCTCCAAATCAAACTTTTTAACAAGTTCTTTAGCATATTTTTCTTAGTGAATGAAAATTCCTTCATTCAATTGTTTTACTTGTAGTCCAAGAAAGAATGATAGTTCACCCCTCATGCTCATCTCGAATTCATCCTGCATAAACTTAGAAAACTTCTTGCACAGGTTTTTGTTAGGTAAGCCAAATATAATATCATCAACATAAATTTGAACAAGTAAAAAGTTTTTACCTTCATTTTTGATAAACAAGATAGTGTTTACTTTTCCTTTAACAAAGCTATTTTGAATTAAAAACATACTTAACATGCCGTACCTGTCGCGACCCGATCTTGCTGCCAAGGGGGGAAAGGTCAAGTTTAGGGGTACTTGATTACGAGAGTTCCCTCACGAGATCGCGAGCTCTCCCAAGCTCGTACCTCGCGTGACAGTGGGTTTATTTATGCGGTCTAATTGTTTAACAACCTAAGAATATATAGGAGTCGCCACTAGCCTCATTCTTTGGGGGTTGACTAGAAAACTCAATCGAGGGTCGAGAGAGTTCCATCGATTCCTACACAACCAGATATCTAGGTTCGAGGACTTGGGTTACGCTAATACTTCTATTAGCGCCCTTTCGGTACTTAAACAATATGTTGTGTTTTTCTTAACATGTCCATGCATTTCCTTTTACATTTTCGAGATCATCGGTTCTATACTAAGTGACCATGCGTAGTGGATTACTTTCATTCTATTCTATTCCTAAAAAAAGAAAGGGAAAACAATCAATGAAATTGAAATTGCAAGACATGAAGTAAACAATCAAGAAAAGCAGTAAACCTAATCATGCAATCCTAAAGAATATAAAAGAGAAAACAATCAGGAAAGAAAGGAAACCCGCAACTCGTCGGGTTTTATACAATGCATAGAACCCGAGATATATGTCGGGAAAACAAATAGTACATGACAATGGTCGGAATGGACATCGACCTCCACCATCTTCACGCTTTATCCATGTTCAGGATCCTATTCTAAACCTAGTCCAAGAAACTAATAACTAGGTACATACAAATGAGAGAAACAAACATACATATCAAAACAACCAAAAAACAAGACATCTTTTGTGTTCAAAAATGGTGACTAAAGTCATGAAGTCCCTAAATCAAATTCTAGGTGATATCCCAAGGTTCAACATTATTATGGGTTGTACCTAAATCATTCATCTAACGATCACATGCGAAGCGTACAACATGACAAGCATTCAAGCCATATGACATTGGTTCTCAATTAATCAAACAAATGAGTGAGCTGACGAAGGATCACTTACTAAACATATGCATCATTGAACATGTTCATGCAACATGTATATTCATGAAGAACAAGGTAGTCAATATGCAATTCATGTGATACCCAAAACTCGCAACTTCGGGAAATCATGTTAAATCATAAAGAAAGGCTAAACAACCTTGATGCAAAGTATTTTTTTCACAAAGGTATCATATGAACTATTAAAATTGTGAACAAGTTCAAAGATAGTATCAAGAAATCAAAATTCCAAAACATCCTGTAAATTTAAGAAGGTCGACAAGGATAGCAAATCATGCTTTCATTTCTACAAATTTCCCACAATGAAGTTCAGCATATCCCAAACAAATCTCATAGAGACACTATCATCATATCAAATGAAGCTCAAATGATGTAGGCCATGCATCCTTTCGAAACTTAAAATGTCCTTTATGAATTTCTACAGCATATTAAAAGCAATTGGACACATCTATTATCTCATTTCAAGACTAACAGCAACTAGCCACAGACTAGACAGCATTTCTCTAATCAAATCAAGTCCAAAAGATCTAAAAGAATCATATGTTGTAGCCAAGAATATGTTGAGAAAAATTTCTTGATCCATTGACCTCCGAATCCAAGCAAAAATTCAGAAGAAAATCAGAAAATAGCAAACGTGTTCAACAATCATAGCAACTAGTAGATTTCAAATCAAATTTCCAGCACAGTACACAATTTTTGAGATGGATTTGAGCTAACAAATTACTTCCATTTGAGACCTTTAATATATCAAATCGAAGCTTATCAAATGTAGATCGATTGTCCAGAACACGTCAACTCAAGATTTCAAAGTTTATGACCTCAAATTTGCCATAGCAAAAACTAAGTCCTGAAAACCTACGAATTTCTAGAGAATGCAAATGACCACAATCAACATATTGATCATCTATTATCCATTGCGGTATCTATAATCCATGATTTCAGCATGCAATCAGAAATGTAACAGAGCACATGAGATTGCAAATTGTGATTGTTTGATGACAAATTGCCATGAAATTGAGGCCATATATTCTCACAAGCACGTATGAGTTTACTTGATCAAAATGGCATCAATCCATAACCAAACTAGCCTCAAGTTGAAATCAAATGCACACCCAATCATGGGATATCAAGACATGGTCAGCATTCATGGATTGATTTTCAGTAAACTTTGATTCATCTCTAACATAATATCTTTTCCAAGCGAATATGAAATTCATCATAACACAGTCTTATGTCACTACACATGCTTACTTAAGTGGAACAGCATTAAATGAAGGATCAATGGACATTAGTTCAGGGCCGCAACAGCTCAATAACAAAGATGTGAATGACGGAAAGAAAGGGGGAAACACAAGTAATGAAAACAACTAAATGCACAGAGTCCTTTGTTAATGATTGTGGTCTTGTCAACCACTGTTAGTGAGCTTCTATTTCAAGAGGCAAGCTCTCACTCGATCACCGGCCACACCTCATACACAGCGATGATACATCAGAGTAATATGGACAGGGGAAAATGAGATATAATAGAGAAATCTGAGCATATAAGCAATGATTCCAACACTAAACCCCGTTCGTATATAAGACTCAATTAAAACCTGAGAAATCAAGACGCAATTTCCAACATGAGAATCACAAAGCCAATTCAATAACAAATGAGCATCGTATTCTAACTCAGTCGGCCACAGTGAGATTTCATAAGTCAAGAATGAGTTGAGTTGATGCATTACGACTTTCGGCTCAATGATCTAATAGAAACACACTCAGATCTGGTTCCAGCATTTCATCAAACATGTGATATGCATTTCCATCAAGGATTTTATACAAGAATATGAATCGACGATTCACTTTTATTACCATCACAACAACATCAGAGCAAGCTTAAATCCTTAGTAGAACCTCAATCGTGGCCGATTTTCACACATACGGTGGCAACAATTCCTAGTCTCTGCTTCGTACATAAAACGCACAAGCACGCCTAACTAAGGAACCGATTCTGGAGCTAAGATAGAACAGAGCAACTCGAAACAAAAACCTAACCACGATCCCAATCTTCTAACTCCACGCCCGCAAATCCGTGGCGCCAAAAAAAAACTAATCCGCTCTAATAGATCTCGAAACAAAAACCTAACCACGATCTCAGTCTTTTCAAAGCAGAGAAATGCCGAGACCTAAAATCTAATACTGAGGACGGCACACCGAAACCTCAAGAACTCAAAAATGTCACCACACCAAGAAGCTACCGTGATGCCATGGAATCAAGAAAAATTCGAAAAGAGAGCGAGTTTTACCTTCTTCCGGTTCCCTAACAAACCAACACCTCCATTCCGAAGGTCGATTCAGTAGCAGCAGAAGAGAACTTGCGTCAGCACACCGGACGAAGAGAAACGAAAAACCGAAGGCGATCTGCAATCCGGAAGCGAGGAACCGAGACAAGGAAATGATTGGAAACCGATGTCGTTGCCGCCGTCGCTGTCACCGCCGCTGATCGGCTTCGGATCTGAGCCTGAGCCCCTCACCTCTAGCTCCTTCACCGGCAGTTACTTTGTTTTCTAGGGTTTTTAGGAAAGTGCAAAGGAGGAGGTCGAGATTCCGAGAGCAAGAGTTCGTTCGGCCGTTTTTCCGAGAGAGCATGAACCCCGGGAGAGAGAGAGAAATGAGAGAGAGCTCCTTCATCAAATGGCCCCCTTGCTTTTCTATTATTTCTTTTTCTTTTTCTTTTTCTTTTTTCCTTTTCTCTCCTTTTTCTTTATTTCTCTCCTTTTTTTTTTCTTTTTTCATTTTCCTTATTTCTATTTTTTTTATCTTTTCATTTTCATTATTTTTAATTTTATTTTCCAAAATATTTGTTTAAATTGTGAATGAAAATTTCAGGTGTCAACACTACCAAGCTCAAGGTGCTTGTTACAGGATCATAGGTTTCATCATAGTCTATCCCTTCTTCTTGCATATATTTTTTGGCCAAGAGTCTTGCTTTGTTCCTTATCACTTTTCCGTTTTCGTCCATCTTGTTCCTGAAAACCCATTTAGCTCTGTTGACACCTAAATTTTGGCGACCCGTTTTGTCATTTATTGCATTAAAAAATTAGGGGTTAATTTTATCCTCGAAAAAATAGTCAATTGCATAGCATATAGATTTAGGTGCATTTGCATTCTTTGCATTTGTTTATTGGACTGGTGGCGGATGAGTTCGAATTAGTGGTTTTGAGCTTTAAATTGACAGTGGACTAAGCCCACGAAGGGAACAAATTGGCCCAAACCCGTTTTTTTTTTATGATCGAAAATTATTTCGTGAAAAATAGAGATTTGAAATTTTTCCGGGATATGTTGGGGGATTTTTCAATATCTTCGGATAGGGCAAGTGCGACCAAAATATTGGGAGCTCATCTTTAAAATATTCAGAATCCGAGAAAATTTTATTACGATCCCGAACTTTGGGCAATGTTCGATTAATTGTGAGTTGGTATTTGGAAAGAAAAGAATTGTTTTTGTTGATTTTGTGATTATAAATGTGCGGACAAAAACATCAAAAAGGGCAAGAAGGATTAGCATTATTAAAATATATATTCAATGAGGATATATGGATCCGCAATGCGTATAAAGGAAATATAAACCCTCACAAAAGAGGGAAGTCAGTACGAGGACTTCTTTCCTATATTCAAATTTCCCTTTTTGAAGTTCATATTCAGCCAGTATAAAAAGCGTAATGTTCAAGGAAAAAAGGAGAGGCCACACAATTGAGATACACGGCCATAGGAGAGAACACACGCTAGAGAGAATAAAAGGGAGAAATCATGGGGTTCGGCAATTCATTTGAGCGATACACGTAAGAAGAAAGAGAGAGAGAGAGTCCACGGCCGAGTACTTCGCGTCCAAAAATCTCAAGGCTGTGCGTCAACCGATCCTCACCACCGTCATTAGAATCCTCGCTGTCACTCACTGCTGCCTTCTGAAGTTGAGAAGTTGCTGCCTCGCTGAAGATCTCCGAGCACTTTCTGTCGCAACTGATCGTGAGTGATACGTGCATGGTGGTGTTCACTTCAACAACACACCCTCATGGTCAAAGTTTGATAATCAAGGAGGGTTATCACAAGACCTGCAGAATTCGCAAAGAACTTGGGAACTAGCCAAGTTTGTCATTGGTCAAAGTCTCCTTAGCGTCCTTTGCTACCTTGCCGAGAAGCCCTGCACAGCTACGTCATCTCCATATGAATAAAGCTCGGGCCCAACTAACGCGATGGCTGATGCTGCTCCCTGTCCGAGACCTTGACATTGGAGCCCCACCGCACTGCTGTCCGAGCCCTGCCGATGAGCTGACACTCCTATTGATACCAACATCGCCTGCTTGAAGCTGCTGCCATTGTTGCTTACGTCCACAAACCAAGATTCAGCAAATTCCCGACAACGCTGTTGCTCCCCGACGTTGCAGTTTCCTCGTGTCGCTGATCAGACGACATTGTCATCCAAAACCCCGTCGTGAATAGCAAAGCCACCGTTCCCATTCGCATCCAAACCGAGTCGATCCCGAAGCTCCTATTTTTTGCAGGTTCATTGACCGTGAGCCCATGGTCATCCTTTACCGAGGAGCACCATTGTACCGAGCTTCGTTCACACACCGCCCTCTCCCGTTGAGCAGATTCCATCCGGTTCAAATTTGGTAACATTATTTGTGAAATTAGGTAATTATCTTATCTAAATTTGATTTGGATATTTTATTGCCTAATGCATGCTTTTCAATATCTTACGTGCATGTTTGAATTATCCGTGTGTTCCCAATTATGATTTATTGCCCAATTCGCAACCGCACACGGATTTTTTTATTTCATCTATAAGGCTTTAGATGGAATAATTAACCACGCGGGAGTAAAATTGATATCTTGATCTTTAAGGCTTAAGATCAATTTATCGATTTTATTAGCGAAATAATTAAGTTTGAATTTCAATTCGAATGGTGGATAGTGTTTTTTATGATCATGGATGGTTTGATGTTTATCTCTTAATTGTTTTGTTTATCTCGAAAATACAAAAAAATTGCATTTGCATGTCATGTAGAATTATGGCATATTTTGTACGTCATTGCATATTAGGGTTAAATTGCACTTAGTTTAATTTTAGGTAATATTTTTCTTAATTTATTATAAGTTTTGGTATTTTCTTAAATAGATTGCATTTTAGGATTATTTGGGTTAAGATAATATTTTAGTTTAAATTAGGATTTGGTTTAACTTAATTCCTAATGCAAATTGAATAGGATCTTAATCTAGCTAGATAATTTTCACATTTGATCTAATTTCGAATTTTAGGAAAAAGAAAAAATGTCATAGGTTAAATTAGTTTTATTATTTAGGATAAAATGCATTCTTTTAGGAAAAAGGAAAAATGTCATATGCACGTCGTTAGGGTTAGATTCATTGAAATGCATGTTATTTAGTATTTTTGCTAGGCCCATTTAATTAGAAATTATATGTCATTAGAATTAGGTCATTTAGTTAATATTGCATTGCATATTGCATGATTTTCATCAATTAAGTAAAAACAAAAAAAAGAAATTGCGTGTTAATTAGAAACCATATCTAGGGTTGTTGATGTGGATTTTAATTTAACACTACAGATGCTTTCGTTGCTTTGAGGTAAGTTTTTGCAATTTATATATTGTTTATCTGGATGTTAAATTGATGGTTTGTGCACCCGTATGATCACCTCACATGTTAGGGAAATAAATTTAAAATCAATCCAAACTGCTTGCCAAACATTTTTCAAAATAAAAAGAAAGGTATTGAAAGGGTATTAGAGGAATCTAGTGTAACTAAGTCCCCGTAACCATAGTCTCTGGTTCGTAGGAGTAAAGTAAATCTCTCATTACTTTACTTGGGTTTCTAATCGACCCACCAAAAATATATTAGTGGCGACTCCTAATTAAAAATTTGCATGTTAAGAACTTGAACAGAAAGTCGCGAATTGGTATGGGCTTGGGAGAGCCCGAGTTAAGTCTAGGCTTAACAATCCATCAGCCAAACCCTAGGTGGTTCACACCAGAAAAATTGGTCGCGACAAGCTCCAATAACATATTTACCTTTTGATTTAGGAGTTAATTCCCAAACATTGTTAATACTAAACTGCCTGAGCTCTTCTTGCATAGCTTCAATCCAGCTTTCATCAGTTAAAGCTTCTTCTATGCTTGGCTTCTATTTCAGAAATAAGAACCATAGCGCTAGACTCTCCATGCCTTTTGGATCTTGTACGAATCCCTTCATCAATGTCACCAATGATGAATTCTTTGGGATGACTAGACTTGTGCTTCAAGTTGCTGGTCGGTCTAACAGACTGCTAAACTTTTTCTTCAATTGATTCTTCAACATTCGTTCGTTGTTGTCCTTCTGAAGTTTGAGCTGTTTCAGGGGAATTAGACTTTGTAAAATCTTGAGCAGGTTCAGATTCTTCAGGTTGAGTTTGGATCGATTGATTTTGCATAGAGTTTTGAAATTTGACATTCATCGACTCTTCCACAGACTGAGTCTTCTTGTTGTATACTTTGTAAGCTTTGCTTGAGATTGAATATCCAAGGAAGATTCTTTCGTCTGATTTTTCTTCAAACTTACCAATTCGATTGAATATCCAAGTAAGCTTTGCATTTTTCAAGACAAAACATTTGCAACTAAACACATGAAAATAAGAAACAATTGGCTTCTTTCCTTTGAACAACTCATAGGGAGTTTTCTCCAAAATAGGTCTTAAGAAAACTCTGTTAATAATATAACATGCTGAAGAAACTGCTTCAGCCCAAAAACGAGAATAAATATTGCTTTCAATTAAAAGTGTTTTAGCCATTTCTTGCAACAATCTATTCTTCATTTCCATAACTCCATTCCATTCGGGAGTATATGGAGAGGAGAACATATGCTAAAAACCAGATTCATCATAGAATTTTGCAAAGTCTTGATTTTCAAACTCACCTCCATGGTCTATCTGAATGCTTGAAATAACATACCATTTCTCATTATGTACTTTCTTAGCAAACTTTGAAAAATAAGATAAGATTTCAGACTTACTTGCCAAAAAGTATACCCAAATAAATTGTGAATAATCATCCACTATTACTGGACAATATCTCCTTCCACCAATGCTTTGAGCTCTAGTTGGTTCAAAGAGATCCATATGCAGGAGCTGCAGCACACGATTAATGGAAACTTGATTTATTGGTTTGAAAGAACTTCTAACCTGTTTTCCCAACATACATGGTATGCATAAGTCAGATTTATGGCACTTCAGGTTGGGTAGTCCACGAACAAGCTTCTTTGAAGAGATCTTAGCAATTTGCTTCATGTTGATATGGTCAAGCTTTCGATGACAAAGATTTACTTTATCTTGAATTGAAATTAAACATTGAGATCTTTCTAGTTTGATATCCAAAAGATAGATATTCCCATATGTTCGCCCCGTGAAAGTTTGAGAGAAGTCTTTACTAGTTCCCGAACATATTCCTTCCTGAAAATTGATTTTGAAACTTGTGTCACACAGTTGGCTTATGCTGAGTAGATTGTAATTTAGTCCTTCTACCAAGGAGACATTGTTGATCGTAAGGTTTCCAATCTTTACTGTTTATCAGCCTCAAACGCCCGCCGCCCCCAGTGATTTAGGTATAATTAGGCGGTTTGGGATCAACAGGATTGACTGATTTCGCGACCCCGCAAATCGACTCCCTATAAAGAATTTGTACATCGACCGGTCCAACAACTTCGAATCTACTACTTTGAATCCCAATCACGAGGCAAGAGCCGCTTCTCTCTTTTCTATTTCAGTGCCCCATAACATAATATATGGGGGGTATAAAAGGATAGGTAAATAGTATGGCTAATACTAAAGGTCGGTGATGTAATGAATAATCTGAGTCAAGCAATCTTAGAATAACTAACCCAATATTTCATACACCGGTGCAGTCTCAATATGGGAGGCAGAAAAGTCAAAAGAGACTCCAAATTTGGCAAGATCCAAATTGGTTTTCCACAAGTACAAGTATAAATAAAAATTGTTAGATTTATTGCGTATCTGAATGAATATAAAAAGGGAACCTTTCCTTTTAACTAGCGAAGGCATCTAAAATAATGAAAGGCAGTCTTTTACTTGGCTGTCGTGGTCGTGGCTAAATTTGCTTTCATGGGAATGGATTAAATAAAGACTTAGCACAGCTCCTCTTTCTCTCTTGATCCATGGAGGTTACAAGGGCTTACTTCTGATTCGGATGTCTCAAAGGGATTGTTAGGGCTGGACGAGCCTATACTATTTTTTTTTAGGATATAGAGAAATTCAAAGGTTGCCAATGAGAGCTGCAAAGGAAAGAGTATAAAAAACTATTTAAAGTCTTAGTCCAAGGTGGAAGGTAAAAGTAGGAATAAATAGAGCTCAGTACCTTTGAAAAGGCGTTAATGCTATATAAGAGCGACTTCAATGAGATCCCATCTTGAGTTGTTTACACATCTCCAAACATCGCTTTAGAGGCTCTTACTAGATAGGGCGGCAGAATAGAAGTCTCACTACTAGCTTTTAGTCCTAAGCAACCTGAAACCAACAACGTTACATATACCCAGGACTGCTATAGAAGACATGAGTACCGGTTAGACTACGGGACGCATACACCCATAGGTAAACTACTTACTTCCCCTTAAGTCAAGAGCTAGAAGTACTATCAGCAAAGGATATCGTAACTATGGCGAATACCTTTTTCTTGCTTGCCACATACCCGGAATGCGAACTAAGCAAGAAGATGTGAACTAAGCCCAGGGGGATGATCTCGGATTGAAAGCCCAAGGCATGATCCTGAATTGAAGGTCTGGAATTGTGGACACGGGCGGAGACATACCAGGCTTAATAACGACTAAAGACCATTGGACGACCGGAAAATAGCACTTGAACAAGCGGGGCTAAAAGCTTCTTCTACCCAGTCTTCTCCCATAGGCTCATAAGAGGGATCCCTTTGAGAAATAACAAAAATTCAACTATCGAGCCATTGCGGGTGACTTCGAAAGGCTACGGAAGAAACTTGCTACTTTTGATTCACTCGTCGCTACTTCTTACCCCTCTATGTACCCTTTCTTTTTCGATCCAAAAGAAACTTTTCCTCCATTTGTTTGAATGAGCTTTATAAAACAACTTGAATTTCCTGTCATATGTCTTGAGCATCCACTATCCAAGTACCATTTAACATTTTTCTTGATAGTAACCTGCAATTAAAAAAGAAACTCAAGCTTTCTTTGGTGCCCACACTTTCTTAGGTCTAATGGAGTTAGTGCGATATACTGTATTTGCCCAATCCCTTTTAACAAGTCTCCAAACCATAGGACATTCTTTCTCAAAGTGTTCTGAGCTGTTGCACTGAGAACATTTAAAAGCACTTCATCCAATATGTTTTACAAAGACTTTTTGAAAATGATTTCTATAAAAGGCTTTTGTAGGTCGTTGTTTGATTCTTTCCTTTACTTTTGGAAAATCAATTAGAGGAATGGTTTCAGAAGTCATTCCCAAGCCTGATTTGTTAAAGTAAGGTCTTTGTGCTGAAAGAATTTTTTCCAATTTCTCAGATCCTATAGAAAACCTCTTTGAAATACTTGAAATATCATTTTTCAAAAGTGCATTTTCTTTTGAAAGAGAGTCTGCATTTTCTTTTAAAGTAATAAAACTTTTATCTAAATTTTTGAACTTTTCTTTCCATAAAATTTCCTATTGCTTCAATGTAGAATTTTCCCTTTTTAGCTCGGAAATCTTCTTGAGAGGGGTTTTGAGACTAAGACACAATTCATTAATATATTTCGAGACTTTAGTAGGAATTTTTAAATTACTTACCTCGATTTCACTATCTGAGTCTGAGTCTGTATCTGTCTCAAAGTCTAAGTCTGATTCTGATTTTGCCATTAAACAAATATTAGCATAACCATCATCACTCTATTCGCATTCAATATCACTCCAAGTTTCTGCTTTAAGTGCATTTTTGTATTTCTCAGCTTTTCATTTCTTTTTCTTCAACAAGGGACAGTTGGGTGTAATGTGTCCATTTTTCTTGCATTCAAAGCAAATCACATCTTTACTGCATTCATCGTCCTCAGCTGATTTGTTTTGAGACTTTTGAGAACTTTGTTTCTTCCAATTGAATTTTCTTCCCTTTTTGTTCAGTTTTCTTAACCTTCTTATCATGACAGCAAGCTCTTCATCGTCCATATCGTTTTCAGAATCTGTAACATCAGAATCATCGTTAGATTTTAAGGCAATAGACTTTTTACCTTTGAGATCTTCTTCTTCATTGATTTGCTCCACTTCGTAGGACTGAAGTGTGCCAACCAATTCGTTAACGGAGAGTTGCATGATCCTTTGTGTTTCCCTTATTGAAGTCTTTACGTGATTCTAATCTTTGGAAAGTCCACGCAGTAGTTTGTTAACCTTCATGGGTCTTGAGATTGGTTGACCCTGATACTCAAGACCATTTACGATTTCTATAAAACGACTAAACATGTTAGTGATAGATTCTCCTGACTTCATCTTGAAGGCTTTATATTGACCGAGCAGAATATTGATCCTGGTTTTTTCACTCAATCAGTTCCTTCATAAGTAATGTGCAGCCTATCCCAAACTTTTTTAGCTGTTTCACAAGAAGATATTATGTTATATTCAGTAAGAGATAATGCACAATTTAAGGAGTAAATTAATTTTGCATCAAGAGCTTGTCTCTTGGTTATCTCTTCTTGAGTCATCTCGCTAGCCTTTGCAGCTTCTTTTCCCCTTTCTGAGACTGTTGTAACTTAGGAATGATTCATTTGTCTACCACATCCCATTCCAAAGGATCTTTCGATTTTAAGAATGCTTTCATATTGTTTTTCCATATATTGTATTATTTTCCATCGAAATAAGGCGGTCTGGTGTTGTTTTGCCCTTCAACCAACCTAGAGCCAACATACTAGCCATGGATCTTTAACTCAGAAGTAAAAACACTTCAATTAAATGAGTACATGGGCTCTGATACCAATTGAAAGTACTAGTACGAACACCTAGAGGGGGGTGAATAGGTGTGAAAACAGATTTTGCAAAATGCAGTGAAAAACTTTACTTTTAACCTAAGTCTAGTTGACAACAGACTTTGCAGAGGGAATCAGACTTTAATAGTTAAATAGAGTTACGAACAAAATAAATGAGTTTAAGGAAGAGAATAAGAACACAAGGTTTATAGTGGTTCAACTTAGACCAACCCTACGTCCACTCTCCTGCACTGACAGCCCATTGGCTAGATTTCACTATGAATCAAAAGAGATGTTACAATCTCACGTCCTTGATTCCATCTCGAGTTACTCAAGGAATGTGATGATAGCCCACCAATCCTACTTGCCCATACAATCAGGATCTAGGTTTTCAAAAGTAGAACATTCCAAGTATACTTCACTAATCAACGGATCTAAATTACTCGAATTAATTTCAAGGTGTAATCTCCAACCGTGAGACTTTCTTCAACCGTACAAATCAAATCCTTAAAGATATACCCGCATCTTGATAAGTCTTCTTCGTCGATCTGGAAACTGTCAAATAAGAAGTTTTCTTCAATAGGTCTTGTGTTCCATGTTCTCATGGTTACCAGTGGTGGTTGTTAGTGAGGTGTTAATGCTGAATCCAAGGCCCGAGCGATGATTGTTACACGCATCAGCATCGATTTGTTTATCATTTCACTTTTGTCTGTTCACTTTACTCATGTCGTGGCCGAGGAGGCGGTTGGTGTGGTGATGGTAATTAGGTCAATGGTAGAGTTTCGGCGACAGCTGATGTTGGGGATTCTGTGATGAAGATAGGCCATCACTAGTGAAATATGTTCAGTATACATATGTAGATGTATGCTTTGATTTTGGTTTTGTGCAGTCTCGGCTGGTAGTGGGGAAAGCGACGGGAAGAAGGTAATGAAAAAAATACTATTAATTAGCAATGGAAAATGAATAAAATAAATAAATAAGAAGGGGTTAATTAGGTTTAATGAACTTTGGGCTTCGCTTGGTTTGATAAATTTGGATTGGGAGCTTTAGAAAATTTTGGGTTTGCTTGGTCTATGGTGAATCTGGGCTTGGTTTGGTCTCAAAAAGCTTGGGTTTAACTTCATTTGAATAGGTTTGGGCTGAATTTGAATTTTAGTGGAATGGGTTTATTAGATAGATTGAGAGGGCCTGATATAAGAGCCCAAATTTGTATCCGTAGCCCGTATCCTTGAGACCATAGCGCTGCACCATGTTCGGATCCGGCCCAAAGGCCCAGCCCAAGTCACCATTTTCCAAAACATAAAATAAAATAAGTAATATAAAAATAAATTATAAAAAAATAAAAAGAAAAAAGAAAATTAATTAAAAAATTAAGCCTTGATTAGTTTGTTAAATTTTAGTGTTAGAATTAGTTTCTTCAATTATATACACATGGTTTAGGAAAATTCATGATTTTCTCTAATTTAGATATAGGAAAATTAGTTTTTTTTGGAAAATCGAATTTCGTTTGAACTAAGCTCATGGGGTTCCTTTCCTGGGGCTTAAAAACAAGGCCTTGTTATATTCTTGCTTGGTTTGTATTGGGTTACCATACTGCATTTCACTTTTTATTCCTTATTTCATTAAAATCTTTGATAGTTGATTGTGATTCTTTTATATTGTTTTTTCCGAGTTGTGATTTGTCTATATTAGTTGAATGGCTAGGTTAAATTTTAGAATGATAATAAATATAGAAACATTGCATGGACACTTGGTAGATGAGAATCTTAGAATTCATAATTTGGTAAAAAAGAAACTATGAGGACGCTAAAGCAGATAAATAATCAAGTTTAGGTACAAAGAGTACTAGTTATCTAACTAATGTAAACAAGTCTCTGACCTTGGTGACTCATCGTATAGAATTCTCATGGACTTTTTTTTTTGTCAAGCGAATTCTCATAGAATTAATCAAACTAAAATGAAAATCTCAATCTCACACAAGATAAAGGTTTGGGAGAATCTATGCCAATAAGCGTCATTCGTTCTCAACTCGATATTACCTCTAAACTCATCTTTCCCCTGTCGAGAGGATCACGATAATGGATGACAAAAAAGTCTTTAGGCAATTAAAAGGACTGGAAGCCGATTAGTTTCGCTCGAATATTTCACACATTACTCTTTCTTGACGTTAATTTGTATTTAGCTAGCAAAGCGAGGATGTTATAGCAATTTTGATGGATAGATCACCTTTATAATACTATTTTCTCCATCATCCCCACTTTGTTAACCATCCTCTCTTTTAAGAGTAATGCGGGAGCATCCAACGTAGCTCCATCAACCAACTCAGAATCATCAGTGCTTATCCAAGCCAAGAAAGAAATTGGGCATCATGTGCTTCGATGGATCATTTTGAATGAATAATGTCAATTACTTATTGATACTTTGTGGAATGTCGATAACTATTGATGGGAGGCTATTTTAGACATTTTGCATGACCAACTGATGAAGTTTTAGGAGGGTTATTTTCTGATCAAGGGAGGAGCATGAATTTTGGAAGGCTGAATGTTCAAGAATGCTAGTTCCCGTGCTAATAAATGCATTTCCTAAGTTCCTAGGTGTCTTTATTGTTATGTAGTTTTCAAGAGTCAAAAGTCTACGTTCCTAGGTGATTAAAGTCTGTTTTTTTTATATTTCCTAAGTCTAAAATCCTCCTATAAACAAGGGAAAACTATCCAATGTAAAGAGATACGAATTTGATGAATGAAAATTGTGAGATTTCCTCTGCTTGAGTGAACTTCTTCGGAGAGTGGATAACTCCTTTCGGTCTCTTTTTCCATGGAGCATAAATCACTCCTTGGTGGTGAACCAAGAAGCCCTTTATCCTTGGCTGGTGGAATCTTTAGGCCTTGGTGGTGAGCTTCTCCTATCTCGAAGTCCTTTATCCTTGACTGGCGGAAGCTTTAGGCATTGGTGATGAACTTCGTAGATCTCGATCCTCATCTTCAGTTGGTGGTATGGCCTTTATACCTTGGAAGGAGATCATTCTATCTATACTAATTCCCCTTCGTTTCTTTCCTGTATACACTACTCCATACACTTAACTAGAAAAATCCCAAAAGAAAAAAAAAATTCCATTATGGAATCACTCACCCCATCATGCATCAAAGAGCCACTCTCTCACATCCATCATGCACAAAATTGATTTGTGCTCACCATGCTAGCAGTTACAGTTATAAAAGCAAAACGGACTGAGGTTGAAGGATTTTGTCCATTGTATTTTGGACAGTAATTAATTTTGGGAAGATTTTCTTTCCATGTAGTCAATGGCCGCTTTTGAGTTTTCCACAGAGCACTTTTACTTAGGAAAATTTCCTTGGAAAGAACGGAATTCCCTATACTCTAGGATGAGTGCTACTGGTATTATTGATTTGCCGCTCTTCGTTATGCCATGAAACCAGCAGCTTTGAGCTTCTCTTAGATGGAATGATCTGAAAAACTGATGCCATTGTGTTCATTTTACTTGTTTCGAAGATAAAAGATATCAACATTGCTGTGCAAGGCACAGGGTATATTTGTTATTTAACTTCTTTGAGTAGCTCTCATGCCCATCCCCAACTCCCACCACATGTTTAGACTTCATCGTAGCTGATCCGCAGTGCTAAAAGATGAGTGCCAGCAGAGTGTTGGAGCAAACCCTGGATGATATTCTTTCTGCAATTAAACCATCACAGGAGGACCTGTGTTCAAAACCAAATTATTGACGAGCTGCGAACTATTGTTCATTCTACGGATATTTTTCAAGGTATTTTCACTTTCATTTAGTGGGTAGGTGTGTTTTATGGTGTTGGTATATAGCTCATGTCCTCCTGCAGGAAATTCTGCACCATGTGCATGCTTCTTCAACGGATTATTCCATTCAAATGTATCTCGGAGTTTAAGTTCTCCGTAGGTTTTCCATTTCTATTTAACAGTATTGATATCATTGTAATTGCAAGTGTGACCCATCTGTGGAAGGCTCGCACTTCTCTGAAGCTGTACTATAGTTATGTATGTAGGGTGTCTTCACATTCCCTTTAGCTTGGTTTTGAAATTTAACATTCTATTCGTGCACTGAAAAAGAATCTCTCACTTGATCGTGCAATGAGTACAGAATGTTGTGGCATTGAAGGTTTTTTACATTGTTCAAACAGGTGCGATTGTGGAACCCTTTGGATCATTTGTCTCCGGTCTTTCCACGAGATGGGGAGACTTGGACATCTCCATTGAGTTACCCAAGGATTCAGGCAGCTCCTCAACTTCTAAAAAACAGAAAAGGTGTATGTTGGTGAATTTGCGGTCGATACTTAATGGTAATATTATGCGCACATATATTTTCAGAAAGATTGTAGTTTTCTCATTTCTTGAACACGCGCTTTTAGGTTTTTCCACTTGTCCACAACTTGCAAATGCAACAGCAAGTTTTCCATGATTTCCAGGTGATGGTTTTATTAATGATGGGCTTAAGGCCCGTCCGCCCATGTTGGGCCTAAAAGCCCGGCCCACAGGAATAGGGCCCGTGGATGGAGGGACGTATAAAAGGGATGAGAGAGAGGGAGAACGCACCCTTTGGCATTAACGTACGTACGTCTCCCTCTCTTTCCAACGCTCACTCTCTCTCCAAAAGAAAAGAAAAAACAGTAGCACAAGGCAACGTTTTTTATTCCCTTCAAGGCGTCATCGGATCAAACAGGGACAAATTCTCTTCCTCTTATCGGCGTCGGTGTCTAATCTGTGGCTAACAACGTACGCTCGAATCCGTGGTGTACTTTAGGATCGGTGATACGTGATTTTCCCGGGCTTGTCTTCCGCATTCATTTTAGGGGTTCGATTTAGTGTCGAATCCGCTTTTTGGGGATCCGTTAATCCCTACATTGGTATCAGAGCCCTAGTTCATGTTTTCCCGACCCCTTTCATGTTTTTTGATTGAATTTTCGCGAAAAATTTTGGCCAATACGGATCGGGGCGCAAAATCCTGACACCCGAACACTGTTTGTCCATTTTTTCGAGTTTCTATAACTCAAAATTGATTTCTGAAAAAATAGGGTGAAAGGGCTCGTCGAGACGAGTCCGTCGACAGGTCGTGCGCCGCCGGGAGACGCCAGACGCGCCCACACGCGCGGCCAGAAGCCACTGCGCGTGGGCGCGACGCGCCCGAAGCGCTAGCTCGCCCAGCGCATGCGGCACACGCGCCGGTCGGCGAACCGGCACGTGCGCGCCGCCGGCCGGCGAACCAACGTGTGCAGACGTCACCCAACGGTCGGTAACTGCTGGGATGACGTCATCGATGACGTCAGCGCCGACGACAGTTGGCCGGGCGGTCACCGGCCGGCGACCCGACCCGACCCGACCCGCGGACGCCTAGCACACGCGCGGCACGTGCCGGCTGACGTTTGCATGACGTCAGCCCACGCACGCGCGCGGCACGTGTGGTCGGTTCGTCCGACCCGGCCCGACCGGCCGGACCGATCCGACCGGTCCAATGACCGACAACCTGACCGTTGACCGTTGACCAAAAAAAAAAAAGAGGAGAAGAATGTGGTTCTTTTTCAATTAAGTCTATGTGGATTATTTGTGATCCCTTATTTGTTCTGCATTTGTTGCAGGGACGGTTCTGCATTTGTTGCAGGAAAAATGCCTCCCCTTAGGTTGCCACACCTATTCGCGCAATTACCGATGAACAAAAGGAAAGGCTTTCTAAGTTAATAGCTGAGCTGACTGATCATCGATGGGAGAGTGGTGACTTAATTGATCACGTCCTTGAAGTCAACGGGAAAATTCAAAAGGTCATATGGAATGGTTGTCCTATGCCACAATCAGAGATGGTGCGATTTTTCATGAACACCCTTCCACCTGAATGGCAAGGAGTGTTGAATCGCATATGGGATGTCAATAGAGCTGCTTCTTATAAGAAAATTGTGATGGATTTTTTAAATGAATATTACTATATTATTACAAGGGAAAAGATCAAGAAATTGAACAAAATATGATCTTTCCCAGTTCGTGTGCTAACTTGGTGTTAGATGTATTGACTGATCTTAGTTAAGTGTGCTTTGTGGACATCTTATGTAATGTTTACTACCTGATTGTTGTTGATGTAGCAACCGATATCTTGATTGTATTAGATGAAAGCATTATTATTTTATTGGATGTCAATTATCTGTTGCTTTATGTTATTGCTGATTGCTGTGGGTAGTTATAGAAGTTTTTATAATTTCATAGAATTTATTTTGCATAAGACAATTATATTAATGATAGTTTTAAGTTAGGATTTTGGAGGATGATTGGAAACTTAGTGACCTTTTGATTCTGAAACCTTGCTTGAAATTGTTCATTAATATGATGGGTCTATGCAAAAGGGATGCATAAATGATAGGCATTAATAATTCGTGCATATATGTCTGATGTGTTCAGATCAATGGCTTCAGCCACGAAGTGCATAGTTGCCGAGCTGAACAAAGGTGAAAAGCTCAATGGTGACAACTATGAGATATGGCACATGAAAATCCAATATGTGCTGGAAGAGCAAGAGGCACTTGAAGCTCTTAACTTGACCATGGTAGAACCTGAAGAAGGAAACACTGCACAGGACAAGAGAGATAAAGAAGCTTTTGCTGCATGGAAAAGAAAGAACTCTCTTGCTCGCATCACGTTGCTGAGCAGCATGGAAAATGATGTCATGCGAGAGTTTAGGCGTTTTGACAATGCCAAGGAAATGTGGGAGGCATTGGCAGCTAGATTTGGTCATACTTCGGTGACCGGACGAGACACTCACTATTAGGTTTGACTCTTACAAGAAGCCTCATGGTCAGACCATGAAGTAACATCTTAGAAAGATGTCAAACATGATAAATGAGCTGAAAGATGCTGGCCATGTCCTCACAGATGAGCAGCAAGTGCAAGCAGTGATTCGTTCCTTACCTCAGAGTTGGGAGCATATGAAGGTGCACCTAACCCATAATGAAAATATCAAAACTTTTGAGGATGCAGTGCGCCATCTTGAGCTGGAAGAGGACTGCCTCTTGGCGGCTAAGCCGGATGCTGAACTCTATCATGCTAGTTCTAGCTCACATGGAGCTTCGAGCTCCAAGCGCAAACGCCCTAACTGGTTTGATAAAGGGAAAGGCAAGGAAGCAGATCCTTCAGGGAAGAAACCCAAGTTTAACCAACATGAAAGAGGAAAGCGTCCTCGCATGAAAAAGCTTGCAAGGGTGAAATGCTACAACTGTGACAAGAAGGGTCACTATGCTCACGACTATCGTGAGCCAAAGAAGGTATGCACCCCTTGTACCTTTCAGAACTTTGCTTTTGTGTCGAGTTCTGTGTTCTTAACTGAGTCTAATCCTTTGTGGACTGTGGATTCAGGAGCGACAGACCATGTAGCGGAGGATAGAGGATCCTTCGTGGAATTTCAACGAGTACCAACTGGAACTAAGTGGATCTATGTGGGAAACAACTCCAGAGCTGAAGTGAAAGGAATTAGCACATGCCAACTGAATATGCGTGGTGGACGCATTTTGATCCTACATAATGTGTTGTATGCTCCGGAGATTCGTCAGAATTTAGTGTCTATTTTAGTGTTGGTTAAATTAGGTTTTAATATGAACTTTTATAATAGAGGTGTGGATTTGTTTTTGAATACAAATTACTATGATTGTGGTTATTTTCTGGATGGTTTCATTGTATTGAATATTGATTATGTTAATGCAAATGTTTGTTATTCCCTTCTCGCGTCTCCTAATACATATGATAATGATGTGAATGTGTGGCATGCTAGACTTGGTCACATTAGCCAACAGCGTATGAATAGACTAGCCAAAGAGGGCTTGTTGGGCAACATTGAAAAAGTCGATTTGCCCATATGTAAGCATTGCCTAGAAGGGAAAACGACAAGGAAACCATTTGGAAAAGGTAAAAGAGCTGAATTTCCTCTGCATTTAATCCATTCTGATGTCGGTGGTCCAATGAATGTGAGAGGAAGGCATGGGGCTGTTTATTTCATCACTTTTATAGATGATTATACTCTATTCAGATATGTCTATTTGATTTCTCATAAATCTGAAGCAATAAGTTGTTTCAAAAGGTTTATGAACCTGGTAGAAAATCAATTAGACAAGAAAATAAAAACATTGAGATCCGATCGAGGTCGAGAATATTTATCTAATGAGTTCAGAAAATTATGTGATGAAAAAGGAATAGAAAGACAGTTGTCTATTCCGTATACTCCTCAACAAAATGGTGTTGCAGAGAGAAGAAACAGAACCCTACTGGAAATGGTTAGGTCCATGATGGCGCATGCTAACTTACCTATTACTTTTTGGAGTGATGTGTTGTTAACTGTTGCCTATATACTTAACCGGGTGCCTTCCAAATCAGTTACTTCCACTTCATATGAGTTATGGACAGGTAGAAAACCAGACTTAAGTTTTCTTAAGCCATGGGTTGTGCTGCCTATACACTTGAGTCCTTTCACAAGTTTGGGAAATTTGGTCCCAGAGGAAAGAAGAGTATTTTCATAAGATACTCGAAACATTCGAAAGGGTATGTATTCATAGGTGAGCAGGAAAGTGGGAGTATAACTGAATTTGAATCACGGGATGTCACATTTTTAGAGGATGAATTTCCTAAAAAAGGCGAAATAGGGGAAGATTACTCCCTCTTTGAGACCTTGGATCAAGATAATGATATTAGTGGAGTTCGTCCAAGTGGGAGTAATATGAGAAGTGATGAATTGAATTCAACTCATTCTCAATTGCAACCACATGATGAGATGATGTTATCATTATCTAATCCAAGTGAGAGCATAATGGGGAATGATATGCAAAGTGTACAATCTCCCATACGGCGAACAAGTCGCCAAAGTATTCCCCGTCGACGTTTTGACATTGAAGGGGAAACTTTTATGGTTGCTCCACAAGATGGGGATGAGCCAAGAAATATTAATGAGGCTCTCAATTGCCTTAGTAAGGAAAAAAATGGATTCATGCAATGGAAGAGGAAATGGAGTCAATGAAATCAAACCAAGTCTCGGGAACCGGTTGACCTTCCAAAAGGACGCAGCTATTGGGAACAAGTGGGTTCTCAAAATAAAGTGAAAGGCTGATGGCTCGATAGAAAGGCATAAGGCTCGCCTTGTGGCGAAGGGGTATAATCAACAGGAAGGAATTGATTATGAAGATACGTTTTCTCCTATAGTGAGATTTACCTCGATTCGCATTATTCTGGCAATAGTGACTGGTATGGATCTTGAGTTACATCAGATGGATGTAAAGACTGCTTTCCTCAATGGAGAATTAAAGGAAGAAATATATATGGAACAACCTACTGGTTTCATAGTAAAAGGACAAGAAGAAAAGGTATATCGACTTATGAGATCAATAAATGGCCTCAAGCAGTCATCGAGACAATGGTATATACGTTTTCATAATACCGTAATGGCATATGATTTTACAATGATTGATGAGGATCATTGTGTATATATCAAAAGATCCAATGATCAATTTGTGATCATATCATTATATGTTGATGATATACTAATTGCTGGAAGTAATCTGGAGTTTGTTCATACTGTCAAGAGTTGGTTGTCTTCCAACTTTGAGATGAAAGATATGGGTGAGGCTAGTTAAGATTTCAAGAGATCGTTCAAAGAGATTATTATCTCTTTCGCAAGAAACATATATAAACAAGGTTCTTGAACGATTTCGTATGCAAGATTGTAAACCCATAGACACTCCTATTGCAAAAGGTGAAGGATTGAGCCATAGACTGTGTCTAAGGACTCCACAAGAGAAGGAACAAATGAAACATGTTCCTTATGCTAGTGATGTTGGGAGCTTGATGTACGCTATGATGTGTACAAGACCCGACATATGTTTTGCAGTTGGAATGGTGAGTAGATACCAATCCAATCCTGGTCCAAAGACATTGGAAAGCCGTTAAGAGAATACCGAGGTATCCGAAGGGAACTGCGATTACAAGTTGAATTACCAAGGAAAGGATCTGCGACTTGAAGGCTATTCAGATGCTGATTGGGGAGGAGATTTAGATGAAAGAAAATCTACCTCAGGATTTGCTTTCTTACTGAACAATGGCACCATATCATGGAGTAGTAAGAAGCAAACGTGTATAGCCTTATCCACGATGGAAGCTGAGTTCGTGGCATTATCGCGAGTACAAGAAGGAGTTTGGCTTAAGAGATTTTTGGATCATTTAGGTGTTATTGAGAAAGCTGCAAATCCATTATTGGTTAACTGTGATTAGGGGTGAGCAGCGGTTTAGGGTCGACCCTGGACCGACCCTGGACTGGCCCAACCCTGCCGGTCCTGGTCCGGTTCCCAAGGGGACTGGGTCGGTCCTTGGTCCTGAAATTCCAGGACCAACACTGTGCAAGTTGGTCCTCGGTCCTGAGAGTTTTGGGTCGGTCCAACCCTGGACCAACCCTGTATATTATATTATATTATATTATTTATAATTCTTTTATATATTCAAACCTAAGTAAAATTTATGTTATATTATATTATATATAATTCTTTATATATTCAAACCTAAGTAAAATGATGTTAAAGTTGTTGACTCCTCATGCTCATAATCATGGACAGACGGCATCCAATTCCAAAAGGCGTGAAGTTTACGCCATAAAGGTCTTCACGGTCTCCTCCTCCACGCCTAGACTCCAAAGTACATTCTTCACCATGAGGACCAAGGACTCCTCATAGTCATGGACTCGCGACGTCCAAAATGGCGCGAAGTTTATGCCGTAAATCTCCTCACGGCTTTCTTCCCTAAAAAGTACATTCTCTTCCATTTTGTCTTCTTTGTTCTTCAATTTGCCAAAATCAAAAGTAGCAACATCCCACTCGCCTCTGGTTGCCCGCGCTGCTCACCTTTGACCATGCGCGCTACTCGCGCCGCTCGCCACTCACCACTCGCCGCTAGTCTCGCTCAACGCTCGCCACTTGCCGCTGGCCTCATTAAACGCTTGCCGCTTGCCAGTTGACGCTCACCCCACTCGACACTCGACGCTTGCGCTCACCACTCGCGCCGGTCGCCTCACTTATCGCCGAGTAAATCAAAAGGAAAAAAGAAGAAGCCCTAATTAGAAACCCTAATGCTCGCCTTGCCCTTGCTTTCCAAACACAACTTGACTTGTGATATCTACTTTGTGCTTCATTTGAGATCTTGTATTGGTATTTATAGTTTAGTTGCACAATGCCGCATTGTCGATGGATGTGTAATTTGAATTTGTAGGTTTACTTTTTTATGGAGTATAAAAAACAAGATGAAATAAATTATCGATCGGTCCCGGGTTGACCCTGGAACCGAACCGAACCCATTGGTCGGTCCAGTCCTTGGTCCCAAGCTCAGTAGGGTCGGTCCTCGGTCCTAAAAATTGAGAACCGACACTGTACGGGTTGGTCCTAGGGTTAGGGGGTGGCCCGGACCAACCCGGACCATGCTCACCCCTAACTGTGATAGCCAAGCAGCTATAGCGTACACCAAAGATCCAAAATATCATGGCAAGACCAAACATATAGATACAAAGTATAACTTTGTCAAAGATATGGTTGCATCAGTACATATCTACGCATAGAATGGTAGCAGATCCTATGACAAAGCCAATACCTAGAGATGTGTTTTGTGGTCATGTAAAATCTCTAGGATTGCGTAGAGTCTGATGTACTGGATTGTAATTTCTCTGAGTTGTTCACATTTATGAACTTTTGTTTTTTCATTGTTAATGCCTATGAATCTTTGTTTGATCTTTATGCATCTTAATGCTCAGTGCATTACTTTAAGTTGAGAAAGTATGTCGGATAGATAAAAAATTAGCCCACTCATACGGGTAATCGCTTCTATTTACTGTGTGATAAATAGAAATAAGACTGTTTTTAAGCTTATTATCTAGGTGATAATCGAGAGCCCAAGCTTAAAATACGTATGTCACCTTAACTGAGTGTTAAGATGAGGACATAATACTTACTATGTCCGAAAGTAAAATACCCCACATATTTTACTTTATCTCGTCTAAGATGCCGATGTGAGTTCTGATGAATTTTGTAAATGAGTAGATACATGAACTCAAGTTAGACATTGGGTATGTCTGAACTATCATATGTACGGTATAGAAAGGTGTAGACATACGCTCCATGGGAAATGAGTTAATACCGTAATACATATTTCATACTATGTATGCATGAGCCGACCAATAAGAGTGGCAAAAAATTTGATCTCAACTTTTATGACGTGTGAGACTCTTGAGGAAAAGAGTTCCTCAATTTTAGTGCCCTCATGACTTTTACTTATTCTCGAGATTTCTATTTAGTGTTTGCTATCTTAGGATGTTACCAATGGTCATGAGTTGATTCGATCTAATGGGACATTTCTAGAAAAGCAAGCTGAACTGAAATTGAGAGTTTGAAGGAAAGAGGAAGATCGATTTTGGGGAATCACATTGTAGTTTTGTATTCACTGGTCGACCAATTATGACCGTCTTTGTGATAATTATAATTGTGAATACAATATATATATATATATATATATATATATATATATATTTTTTTTAAAAGAGATCAAGAGAGATATAAATGTGATCGATCGATCTAGGGTACTGTATACTAAATCTACTCAGATTGTGACACTCATTATGAGCTGCTATATATTCCTAACAGATGTATAGCAATGAGCTCTCAAAGTATGCTAGTCACACGGATTATTCACCAGTATGAATGTTGAAGAGAAGTAAAGAGAATCATGTTCAGCCCACCATGTGCGAGTGGGAGATGATGGTTTTATTAATGATGGGCTAAAGGCCGGTCCGCCCATGTTGGGCCTAAAAGCCCGGCCCACAGGAATAGGGCCCGTGGATGGAGGGACATATAAAAGGGATGAGAGAGAGGGAGAACACACCCTTTGGCATTAACGTACGTACGTCTCCCTCTCTTTCCAACGCTCACTCTCTCTCCAAAAGAAAAGAAAAAACAGTAGCACAAGGCAACGTTTTTTCTTCCCTTCAAGGCGTCATCGGATCGAACAGGGACAAATTCTCTTCCTCTTATCGGCGTCGATGTCTAATCTGTGGCTAACAAGGTACGCTCGAATCCGTGGTGTGCTTTAGGATCGGTGATACGTGATTTTCCCGGGCTTGTCTTCTGCATTCGTTTTAGGGGTTTGATTTAGTGTCGAATCCGCTTTTTGGGGATCCGTTAACCCCAACACCAGGTTTATGGCAATTTCATCAATCTCTCACGAATCTCCTCCCCCTTCTCTCTCTCTCTCTCTCTCTCTCTCTCTCTCTCTCTCTCTCTCTCTCTCTCCTGTGGTGAAAGAGATGTTACAATGCACCAATATGAACAAGATTCCAGCAATTTAAATAATAAATTTTAGGGCATTTCTATTAAGCACCTTCTACGAATATGCTTTTGCACCTTTTGGACTCTCTCTTACACCAAGTATTTTGGCTTTGCACTAGTTTGTCAGTGTCACTTCGCGCGTTGCTGTATGCTCGCTCTTTGTGCTTCTTGCGCTTCTCTCTAATTCATCTTGCACTTCGCAACCTTGCTCGGCCATACATGCAAACATGATACGTGAGATCCATTTACCACCTACTCGTATTAGCTTCACACAAGAACCCATTAGCTTCATTTGTTAGGAGACATTTCAACAAGATAAAATGTCTCCAGGGGGCCAAATATCTAGTATTGCAGTTTACACTTCATTCCCACGGCGCTTTGACTTGAAGTCACTCTTCTTCTGACTGAAAGAGAGATGTTAAAATTCACATTGGCAAATATTTAGATGACATTTTGCGATGCAATTTGTTTCCAGAAACAAATGGCATAGTGAGTTTCTGCTTCTTAAATTGGTTTAATATTGAGTAAAAGAGTTTCAATAATCATTAAACATCGTAACAATGTTTGGCAGGTCGATTCAACAAGGTCCAATTCATCTCCCATGCGAGAGTTCCAATAGTAGAGTTTAAGAGCAGGGGCATTTCCTGTGATGTTTCATTTGACAATCTGTCAGGCCAGATGAAATCCAAGCTCTTGCCATGGATCAAAGGCATAGACGAACGCTTCGGCGATATGGTCTTATTGGTCCGCTCTAAATGATACTGGATCTACATTGCTTACGCGAAGGAGGCCTAGTTCCTGTCTTATTTCATGATACCATTCTTTTCATAGGTTAAAGAATGGGCCAAGGCTCAGGAAATTAACAATTCAAGGTGTGGGAGCTTTAACTCGTATAGGTCCTATTTGTTAACTGGCCAAATAGTGAAAATTTCTATTCTTTTGTTTCCGTGGAGTAGTTTTGAAACAGAATCGTGTTTGGTAAAATTTGTGTTCCCTATAACAAATTTCTTTTTCTTTTTTTTGTTCTCGAAAGTAGATTTGAAACATAATCAAAAATTTAAAAATTTAAAAAAAGTTGATTTTTGTTCCCGGGAATAATTCCAAAACCAAGCCTATATTTTCTTTTTTCAGGTTCTTCTTCCATTTTCTTCCTCTTCATCTACTGCACTGCTGCAATTGCCATCCGCCGTTGTCTACCGTCCACCGCCCACCGCCACCAGTCGCCGACAACCAGTCCGGCAAGCTCGCCAAGCTAGGGCAAGGTCTGGCGAGCTCACCGAAGGTAAATCTAGCCACCGGCAAGGCTCACCCAACCTCGCTAGTGGCCGGGCGAGCCTTGCCCAACCCCAAGGCCCGCCCGGCCCCGGCGAGACTCGGCCTTGGCCAACCCCGGCGAAGCTTGGCCAACCTCGACAAGGCTCGGCCGACAAGGGCCGGCAACACTCTGGTGAGGTTGCTAGCCCTCATTTGGCCGATCGCCGGTCATCCCAACGCTGGCAACCGGCCACTTGAAGAAGAAGAATAAAGAAAGTAATATCATGCATCCAACTTGATTGCTCTATTGATTCGAAGCCAATATTTCCTAATAGGTGTGGAGTGTGATAAGGACCCCATATATCAACATAAGTCAAAGAAAAAGCACTAGTTGCTCGAGATTTGCTTTCAAGAAATGGGGATCTAGATTGTTTTGCCAAAGGACGGATTGGACAATTTAGATAAGGAAAACAAGCATTGTGACTCAAACACTAAAGGAAAAGAGAATTTTTATTCCTGGTGATAGCATTACATGAAATGCTTTTATTCAATAATGACAAATCAAAATCCTTTGAAAAACTTATCCAAAAATGTAGCCCTTGTGCAACATTACCCAAACTCGTCATTTTACCAATTGAATGGTTATGAAAGAAACAATTTTTAGATTTGAATTCAACATGATGAGAGTTATCCAAATCTTGGAAACTAATATAAGATTGAACTCAAATTCTAGAATGTATAGGACATCTTGAAGGATAATATTTTGGCTAAGATTAATAGTACCAACTGAGATAGCTAGTATAAGCACCTAGAGGGGGGTGAATAGGTGTAAAAATATTTTCTCGAAATAAGAGAGCAATACTAAGCAGACAATAGAGAGGAAGTTCTCCTTTCGTTAACAAGGCGAATTATGATCAAAGTAAAACAGAGAGTAAGGAAGATAAATGAACACATAAATTATAGTGGTTCGGCTTATTCCAAGCCTACATCCACTCTTCCGCACTAACAGCCCACCGGCTGGATTTCACTATGAACAAAAGAGATGTTACAGCAAGGTTCTCCCTTGATTCCACAGTGTAGATATTCTACCACACTTCCTCAAGGTTTCTCAGTAATATGAACTCTCTTTTGTATACAAGATTTCGCTCAGAAAATGAATTGACTAAGACCAAAGAGCTTCAGACTTTTGAATTCTTCTATCGTGCACACACTCGAACAACTAGAACGTCTTCCTTTTATACTCATTTATGCCATCATACCCGTTGGCACTTACCAAAGGAATTCTTCCAATCTTCCCGTTGGACAGAATCAATTAGGAAGATCATTCGAGCTATTTAAGGAACATGTCGATAGCCCATCAATCATGCTCACCCATACAATCAGGATCTTGGTTTCCATAAGTAGAACCTTCCAAGTATACTTCGCCAATCATCGGATCCTCAATCTTTGAATCAATAAAGGATTCCGTTATGTCATATCCAGCCAAGAGATCTTCTCCAGTCGATAAGGTCAAATCATTAGCGAAACATCCAGTCCTGGATAGCCCTTCTTCAACGGATTAGAAACTCCAATGAGAATAGACTTTGAGTCTTGAGTCCGGTCAGGGAGGTCTTCGGACTTTAAGTAGTAGAGTCTGCAAATCTTCGACTAGACTGATGGAAATGTTTTGTCAGCTTCAAAATACTCCAGGAAGATTTCTCCAACACCAACTTTAGTAATATTAGTGATATTTCCATTTAGGAGACAGACAAATTCGGAATAATATATTTTGTGATTCTTAGAGAAAAATTGATCATCACAGATTATGTGGTCACTTGTGCTAGAGTCGATAATCCAAGCATCAACTGAAATATTATTGTTCTTAGAAATAGAGGTACCTAAGAAACCTGCAATCTTGTTTGTAGCTCAACTAATTGAAAACCCTCATGATATTTTGGTATCGATCATCAGTAATAGTCTAATTTGCCCTTTTAGTCCCTTAAGCCTTAACTTGATACACTAAAAAAATCTTTTTCTCTCCTCTTTATTGTTCGATTTTCCATGCAATTTCCAACATGTATCTATAGTGTGATGTGGACATTTACAATAATCACAGTGTTTACCTTTACTTTTAGAATTTTGCCCACTTCCTCTTGCTAACGTGACATTTCGTTGACCATTGGATGGTTTGAAATTCGGAGCTGACATGGCCAAATGAGGGCCATTTGATGGGCCACATGGGTAGTCGAATATGAGCTGTCTGATCCTTGTTTTAGATGTCCGCCATCCATATGCATAAACCTAGGGCTCACATCTTCTTCTTCCCAACGACAAGGCTTTGTTGCTTTATAGGACCTGAGTGAGCTTTGTGCTTGTGGCAGCAGCCCAAGCATGGCAAATGCTTGCTGTGATGGTCCCGCCGAAGTGACAAGCGTCACACTTTCTCCCCCTTTCATGTATTATGCTGTGGCCCTCCTTTGATTTTCTTCTTGGAACGCCATTTGATAGATCCAACCGAGAGGGGGAACAGGTTCCATGGCAAGGATTTGTGATTGAAACAATGAGGAGAGTTTGTTCAAGATCAACAGGAAGCGAGTAACTTTCTCTCTTTCCTTTATCTTTCTATATTGCTCGAGCATAGCCTCGAGTCCTTTGAGCTCCTCCTCGACCGCCTAAAGCTTGCTCCACAGAGTCAAGAGTCAATTGAAGCAAGCGATAACCGACAGGTTTCCTTGCTTCAAATCTGAGAGTGAGTGAGAAGAGCTTCGCTTGATCTAATTTTCCATACATTTCTCGAACATTATCCCACATTTATTTTGAATCTTCAATTAGTGGGAGGCCGGCGGGGACTATGCAATTCCAAATCCAAGTGCGCACAAGTTGGTTGCACTTACGTCAATATCGTTGCATCCGATCATTTGTTGGGAAAGGTGTGGTTCCATCAAGGAATCCATCCTTATTCTTGGTCACAAGCATTTGTTGGAAGTACTGAGCCCAAGCATTATAGTTGTCAGGGCCAACGAGCTACATGTTGATAAGTTACATCTCCTGTCCATCGAATGGTGAAGTGTAGAGCGTGTTGCTGGGTTCTAGGTGGTGGCCCGTAGCTGGGTCGGCAAATGGATGGAAACCGGGTTGCAATCCTGGGTAGGGATTCATTCCCTAACCCATCGGGTTCAAGTTGGATTTGTGACCGAAAGGTAGCCAGCCTGCTCCATTGGGCTGAGATCCAATGCTGGCATCTTCTCCCAATGGCCATGTTGAGCCCACTGCTAATCAGGTCCAACAGCCCACGAGCTTTGAATTGGAATCTATTGCATTGGTGGCCACTGAGTTGGGCCACTAGACAACTGGACTGAGGGGTACTGAATGGGAACCTGTTCCTCTTGCGGTAGATCAATCTGCTTTGAAGTTTGATTCTGTAGTAAGTTGTTGTTGGACGATTCCTCCACTGTAGGCAAGATGGTTTCTTGGTCTTTGTCAGTGCTTGACTTTTGATTCTGATTCTTGGGCATTATATCTAAAAAAATGTTATGAATTCCTACTTGATGTGTCAACTTGTTTTGCAGGATGAGACTTGCAACAACAAAATTGAAAAACTACTGAGGACAATCCGGAAGAGTTCGCAAAAGCTAGGTTAGAGCTGAAGGCTCTGATGCCATAACAAAAAATGAAGAGTATTGGGAAGTTGTAATTGTACTGCTCTGTGTATCTTTGTACATGCACATTCCCATATTTATAATACAAAAAGAGATCAAAGAAGGATAAATGTGATTACATTGCAATTACATTTTCCTATTTTATTTTTTGAATATTCTAAAGATATATTATGACTGAATCAATTATCCTCTAATCTCCATGATTAGAATCAAAGTTGAGAATAAAATCAAAACCTTCTCCAGCAAAAACCTCACCGAAAAAGTCCCAAATTCGTTCATCAAAGCAAGTAACGCTTGAACTCATGATGTAGCGTGTAAGAATATTAGCCTATATCGCTTGGTCACTACTGCTGATAGTTAAAAATAGAAGTTCCTAACATCGATACGGTTAGATATTTTGAAGGGGTGAGGTCCCATGTGGATTTGATAGAAGGGAAGGATCAAATAGCGTGACATAATTGGCCCAATCTTCTCGTACACATGAAGATTAACATGTTCCCCCACCTGCTACGACAACAATGCAATCATATCAAATTATTGGGTGTCGTTTGGGACCTCATACAAGCTTAGCAACCATACGATCCCAGTGACTGAAAGAAAGCATTGTCATGTCGGAGAAGGAAAGGGCCACCAAAATCATGTTGCGCGGGGTACGACGTCGCCCCGCTGCCTTGCCGGGCTCAAATCGTGTTTTGCATTGGCCAATCAATGGTCCACATGAAAGATTGGTTCAGTGAACCCTCACCCATCCACCACTTAAAATTCTGGTGGTTTGCTGCTTATGGGTTGGCGTGTCAAATCCATGTTTTACCTGCCATGTCCAATAAAGTGGAGTGGTGTAGAGCTACCCATCACACATCAATCAACAATTACCGAGCATTCGGAATTAAATTTACGGGCTAACTACATATATGAAGTACTCTAATTATGGTAACATTAAGTTTCTCATTGCTATGCTACCAACAGTGGCACACTTAAAATGTGTGTAAAAATATGGGAAATGCTATAATATGTACATTTTTATGGGAAAACTTACCTAATTAGTCATAAATATATTATACGAATACTAATTTGGTTCTAAACTTTCTAATTTTGCTAATTTAGTCATAAATTTTGCACGAATTTCAATATTGTTATTCCAGTCAATTTTGAACGGAAATAGTTCACATGATAGTCTAATAATTGCAAGTTGTCCTATGTGTATGTGGTACACTACCATGTTAGTGATTTCCAGTGAACATTGGTTACAATAGCCACATTGGAATTTCACTCAAAGATTTAGAAATAAATATGCAATAGTAAAAAATTCAAGACAAACTTAGCCTTCATATAGTAAATTGAATGACTATGGAAACATTTTTCCTAAAAAAATCACTTGCACCACTTACAATTATCAAATAGAAAAAAATTCATTATTGATAACAATTTATGTCTAAACATTTTGGTAATTGAGATATTTTTTGTTGATTCTATTTTGTAAGCGATCATATTTAGAAAAATATTTTCCAAATTATTTATTTTCCACAAAATAAACACGTCACTAAGAAATTACAATTCTTTTTCCTTCCCCAAAAAAAAAAATTATCAATGAGTTGCTTTATGAGTATTGTGTTCGACAAAGACTATTCTATTAGTGGGAAAATTTAAATTAATAGCTTTATGTCATCTGTCACCTATTTCAAATTTACAATTTGAATAATTATTTATCTTATAAATTACCTTAACAAAAAATTTCAAATTTTGAAATGTTTTTTTCTCTTTTTACATATATGTTTATAAATTCTTTATATTGTGTCAATATTTTGGCCATACGTCCATGTAATTCACATCTTCGTTATTTTGTTTTTTCTCATAAGATTGAGAGTATGAAGAGATAAAATATATTTTCTTTATCTTTCCATACAACCTCAAGTGGTTACACCAAATCGAGAAAAAAAAATCTACAAGCCTGATTTACGCTTCTTGTGAAAGAACAAAATTTTCACAATAAAACACTACTTCGATGCTATGTTACTTCAGAAATGAAAAACAACATAACCCACCGTTTGGAAGCAAAAATTTCTGTTTATGATGATCATATTAGTAGTTCAAAATATCTTTAACTTCATATTAGTAGAGGGAAATTTTGGGCCTAAAAGAACACAGCCTTCTATTTAAAACCCACATTTTTGTTGGGAGAAATTTAGATGCAACAAACATATTTACAACGTCAATAGTGATATGAGGACCAGGAAAAACAAAACATTTCCTCTCCCACCCTTTCTTAACTTTTCTTTGTCTCTTCCGCTTCTGGTGGAGAGGGATTTTACCTAGATCTCATCCTCCCCTCCTAGCTGCTTTTCATTTATTTCTTTTTGTTTATTTCCTTACTCTCCTAATCTAGTTTTAGATTCGGGAACTTACTCTCTCGATCTTAAATATGGGAATTTTCCCTCCAATTTAATTCTATATTAGAATTTTAATAAATGAGTACCTTGCCGCCAATTTTAATAATGCTTATAGCAATTTCGATGTCAAATCTATACTCGTTCAACGTGTTTTAGTTAAAAGTTTTGGTGCTTCACATTAGCTATAGAGCTAACTCTTATAGATGTTAAATATGAGCTTCTTCAACATGTTAATGTTGTTTCTGTACGGTGATGGTGTTGGGGACACCAAACTTAGGCCTACACTGCCACAAGGTAAAGCTATAACTATAGATAGAGATCCCAGCATGTCCTTACCACTAATGATACTGTGTATTTGGTGATCAAATGCTAATCATTTTACTTGGATGTAGCCACTGTCCTTGAAGGACGAACTTGTGATTATCTTTGTCAAACATACTATGACAATATGCCTTGATTTTTTTTTTTTTTTGAATTGTTTTGAAGCTCTATGAGCTTGCTTTGTTATTGTAACTTTTGAGATTTCATATCATGTATTATTTTGGTAATGAATGAAAAAAAAATGATAATAAAATAAATCAATAGTGATCCCTCTCCTATTATATGATCTATTAGAGACTTCAAATTTTTTTGGTAAACTTTCGATGATTGGAATTTACTTACGTCTGACAAACCATAATGATATTTTTTGAATTAAAAAAGTGTTAAGTTTTTATTGTTATCAAGAATTAAATATAACGCTCCTGTTAATTCGAACTAAGTCGATATTCATTCACTAAATGGCTCCCATAATATCACAAGTTGGTTTCACATTTTGAGAGAACATCTAATAGACTTCTGCTGCAGTACCTAATTGAGGCATATCTCAAGAAGAGTGACTTCTTGACTACTAGCATTTGATAGGGTTGTGGTAAAGTGTTTGCTAACCTCAAAACCTTAGGGTTGTAGGTGGTATAAAATGACTATAGCCCATTTCGAACTTTTTGTAGCGTGTGTTGGACCCTGTTAACGCTAAGAAAGGATCGCCAACGCTGGTCACCCCTTGCACCCTTTTAAATTTTAAACCATAAACACAAGACTAAATGGCTCTACAATGAAACATATCATGATTTATGGAGCAATAAAATATTGTAAGTTATTAGCATTGAGAAAAAAAACAATCATTATTTGTTGAAAATAATGATAAATGAACACATTATTATATGATGTCAAAGAGTTTCTAACTAAAAAATGTTTAAGCAAGACCAAAAGCAAGTTAAATGATTTTACTTTCTATTTTTAGTTATACTTCAAGCATTTATAGCTTGACTTTTATTCTATATAAATACCCTAATTCTAACATGGCACAAAATAAACTTTAATATTTGAACAACCGCGCACGCATGCATAGAAAATCATATACATTAAATATTTAAGGAAATTTAAAATCATTTGGAATATTTTAATTTTAATATTATAAAGAAAAATTTCTTTTGTGAAAAAGTATAATTAAGCACATTTTCCTTAAAGGGAAATCCAAGAGAGCAGGTTGTGCTTGCATGAGAAGCGCTTTCTTTTCATCTCACTCCCAAAAAAAAAAAAAAAACATAAATCAAAAAGGACGTCAAAAAAAAAGTCTCCCAATGATTTATTAATGGGAGAAGCATACTAGAAGTCCTGAAACTTGTCATAAAAGCTCAACTGAGTCATGAAACTTGTCACAAAAGTGCAATTGAATGTTAAAATTTTTAATAAGTACAATTAATTCCTAAAATACTTTAAAAATGAAAATCAAGTTATAAATTTTATCAAGTTGATGAATTGATTCTTTTATTAACTCCATCTAACTTGACAGATGGAAAATATTAACAAGTTTTATAATACTTGACTAATAAGTTTTAAAACATAATTGCATGTTTTTAAAATTTTAAGATTTAATTGTACTTTCTTGATAAATTTTAAGATTTATAATATGTTGTTGTTTTTTTTTTGTTAGTTATACTCTATTCCTATTCTACACTCACTCTCAGATTTATAATATATTTATTCTTCATTAATACTAGCCATACAATGATGGGACCTGAATGCAGAGAGTCCTTTCCCTAATGCTAATGCGATCACACAAAAGTTCGCACCATCCAAACTCCCCAAATTGAATTGAAGCCGCAGGTGGAGGGCAACAGGTGACGTGCGTTCCATAGATGGCCAATCTCTCTAGTCCAGAACTTCCTGGGGTGGGAGTCGAGCATAGACCGTTGGATCACACCAGCGTGGAAGAAGATCCACCGCTCAAATTCTCGCGGGCCCCACTCTCGGGCGCCACCGATCACTGCACACGCCCCTTCTCTAGCCATAGGATGATCGGCTGACCCCCATCTATTGAGCAGGAAGACATGGGTTTCCAGTGGGGCCCTGGGACCCATTCCCCTTTGGGGCCCATATCAAATGAGGCCCAAGTTCATACTTTTCGTATTGGCTTTGGGGGCAATATAACGAATGGCCTCACGGATCCGTACTCAATTCACCACTTAAAAAAAACTAGTGGCTTAGGGTTTACTTCGGCTTTGAATCCTTTGGTCTGTGTTCATGTCATGCACGATTTGATTGGGACTGTCGATCCGTTCGGATCTTCCGGGAACACACGTGCGCCTCATAACTGGTCAAAGCCCAACCAAAGCAGGCGGCATAATCGTGATTGAACACTTGGCACTTGGCACAACTAATCAAGTTGCCGGAAAATTGGGAAGAAAAAAATAGACCCGATGGATGCACGTGAGCCCGGTGCACCATTTCCTTTGATTTCAATGGATTTCACATAGGTCTCACATAATTAAGTAATTATGGTGTATTAGGTTCGGATGCACTTGGCATGCCCAACATTAACTCCAAAAATGTAGGCAACTTATTTTGACCTTCTAAAAGGGTATGTAGCATTAACAAACTAGACATAGCTTGTAGAAAAATATTTGGTTTTGATTGCAAGTTGACCACACACATTATTACTCATTGAACGGGTCCGTCGCCCCACCCCATTCCAATGCAAGTGGGAAGCACAAGACCAGAGGTACACTTCAAACCAAGTTAATCCTTCACAAACTGACCATGATTTCCAATGATGGCAGATGGAATGTAAGCAAGCTTCTTCCATGAATTTAATTTATTTCCATTAATCTCGAACTTCCGGGTTGCAAGTGATTGTGAAGTAATTATGACTCATTTCAAACATTTCATAACGCATGTTGGACCCTTATAGTTGCTTTTAAGCAACTGCTAATGTTGGAGGCCCCTTCTGCCTATTTAAGTTTCAACCATAAAAAGAAATACTACATGGCTTGACAATGAAATGTATCATGATTCATGGAGCAATAAATTATGGAAAAAACTGTAATAACATTTTGAAATGACACACCATTTAGTGAAATAATGCTAAGTACACATTTAATATTTTTAATTAAGAAATTTTCAAGTCCAAAACAAGTTAAATGATTTTACTTTCTAGTAGCACAAATGTACCGATTTAAGATTTTTACAATATTAACTATTTGTAATAAATCAAAAGTGTCAAACCTCATGAGAGGTTAGAGTGATCGGTCATGGTGATGAAGATGATCAATGAGTTTGGAAGTAGTTAGAACTTAGAACTCCACTTGAGCAATGAATGACTCTCTATTTGTCTCACAAAAATCTTAGAAGTCTTGAACCCCACCAAAATAGTAAGGCTCACTATCTCGCAAGTGGGCTCGGACTCGTGACTTGGTTTGTAGGACTATTAGCTTGTATTGCTGGGCAACCACCCTATCAGTGAAAAATAGGCACTCATATCACGAATAGACATTGATATTTTAAATTAAGGAAATGGAAAAAAAGGAGGAGAAGAAGAAATATAAGAAGAAGAGGAAGGTGAAGGTGAGGTCCCACATGGATCCGATAGAAGGGAAGGATCAAATAGAGTGATATAATTGGCCCAAATTTTCCCGTACATACGAAGAAGATCAACATGTTCCCCGTATCTGATTGGGCTACAAAGCAATCATATCAAATCATTACAGGCTTAGCGACCATCCGATCCCAATGGTTGAAACCAAAGCCTAGGTATGCCGCGAAAGGCTTCCCGGATCATGTTGCGTGGGGTACGACGTCGTCCCACCGCTTTTGATGGCTCAAATTGCATTTTGCATTGGCCGGTCGACGTTCCACCGCGTCTTCGTGAAAGAGTGGTTCGCTGAACCCGTTACCATCATCCACCACGTAAAATAAATTAAATTCTGGTGGTTTGCTTCTTCGGGGTCAGCAATGTCGACTCCCTGTTTTTACCTGCCATGGAGTCCAATCAAGGAGAAATTATGTAGAGCAACGCATCACACGCCGATCAACCGATACCAATCATTCGGAATTATATTTTTCTCCTCCCCTCCTTCCCAAAAAAAAAAAAAAAAAAAAAAAAAAAAAACAGAGATGTTTTCAAATTGATGTTAACATTTGTGGATGCAGTGTTCTGAAAGCACTTGGTTGTTTCTTCCCATATCTCGTGAAGATATGAATTTACGAAACATCATTTTCTGATTATTTAAACAAATGAATTATGAGCAAATTAAAATATATGAACTACTCTAATTATGATAACATGAAGTATCTTATTTCAATACTATGAAAATGGCACACTTACGTGTGTATGAAAGCATGAACAGTACTATCAAGGATACGATTATAAAATGAAGTAGTTCCTACTAAGGAATCACACTTTATCTCTTCTTTCCAAAAGAATTGTCGATCTATCATTTTTATGAATATTCAATTAATGAAAAAATGTGTAGATTGATCGTTTTATTTCATCTGTCACATATTTCAATTTTAAAATTTGAATCACTTTTTGTTTTACAAACAATCTTAGCAAAAAGATTTCAAATCTTGAAATAGTTTTTTTCACATATATGTATGCAATTTCTTCATTTTGTATCAATTTTTTGGCTGTAGCGTTCGTGTAATTCACACCTTTGCCATCTTGTTAGTTCTCAGATTTTTTAGAGTATCAAGAGATTTCTTTTATCTTTCCTTACAACTTTAAGCGGTTATGCTTGGGAATGACCGCCTTTAAAAATCGGGAAAAAGAGTACGGGAACAAAACCAACTTTCTATTAACTCCTTTAAAATTTTTGTTCATCTTTCAATAATTATAATTCACTTATGTGTAAGCAGTAATGATATTGTTTGAATTAAGAAAAAGAGTTGTTTTTAATGTCAGCAAGAAATAACTGTGTTGCTTTTGTTAATTCTAATTTCTAACTTCTTGATATTCATTCACTAAATTGTTTTCATGACATCTCGAGTTAAATTCACATCTTTGAGCAAACCTTTGACTAGCTTATACTATATTGCCTTGTGATGACATACCTCATGTAAAGAGGCTTCTGACTGATAGCATCTTGGTAGGGCTAGCAATGGAATTTGTCGATCTTGAACTTTCAGGTCGAAAGTGGTATGGAGTAATTATTGTCCATTCAGACAATTTACATAGCATGTGTTGGACTTTTATGGTAATGCTCTTAAAGGATCATTAGCTTCAATCGCCCTTCCCACCCTTTTAAATTCTAATAGTAAAAAAGAAGAAAAAAAGTAAATGGCACTACAATGAAACAAATCATGATTCATGGAGCAACAAAATATGTTAAAAGATAGCTTGCATTTAGAAATGACAAACACAGCTTAGTGAAAAAAATGCCGAATAAACATTTTGTTATTTGATGTAATCAAAGATTTTGTAATTAAGAAATGTTTAAGCCATCAAAAGCAAGTTTTTTTTTCTTTTGGTCGATTCTACTCTATCACTCTCAAACTCTTGTTTTGCTTCCTTGCGAGGCATGTGAGTCAAAACCTACACATGAAATTAAATCGTCTTCACCCCACCCTCTTGAGAAGGTGGGGATTCGAATCCCCCCACCTCCCCCTTCCCATATTGCAAGGGTGGCGTGGTTCCATCAAAAGCAAGTTACACAATTATCTATTTGTAGCTCTACTTTAAGCATTTGTAACGACACTCTCTTTCTATTAATGCCCTAAATCTCTTGTTTGCAAAAAGAAAAGGAAAAAAAAAAAGAACCTGAATCTAAATAAACACGCACAAAATCTTATGTATAAATGCTTAGCTTTTCTTTTGTTGAAAAAGAGCTATATTCATCATTCATAATCAAAAGTTGATAGATTTACTAAAAAAATTCAAATCATAATAAATCTCAAAGACTACATTTGACAGTTAAGATAAAATTTGGAATAGGATAAAATTTATTGTATCCTACATTTGGTACACACTCAAGATAGGATAAAATCGAATATGAGTGAGATACAATCCCAATAAAATTATCCTATGGGAGAGGTTGGATAAGGTAAATAGGATTTCTAATATTCATAATAAGAAAGTTATTTTTTTCAAATAACAATCTTCTAAATTAATAAAAAGTAAAATCATATTTCAATATAAATAACATTTGAATTCTAATATAAGAAATTCAAAATAACAAAAAATAACATTTTGGTTTTTTAATTTAATCTTATTTTTTGTTTATATATTTGAATTTAATTCTATCTTATAATATAAACTCAATATGTAACTATAAATATATATCTATATTTATTATATATTTTGGGTATATTATTACAATTTACTATCTAATAGAATTTTATTAGATAATGATGGAAGGGGAAAAAAAGAAAATAATTAAAAAGAGAGGGAAAAAAAAAGCAAATAGTAATAAAGTAAACAAGAGTATCGCGAGAGATTTTTACCATTTTCATTTGTAAACTTTTACATTCATATACATTGATATGCCCTTTATATCAAACAATACACATGATATGATGTGAATATATTTGACTTTAACAAAATCTCTACAATTCACATCCTATCATATTTAGTCATATCCGATTAAAGTCGAGACAATCAAACACAGCCAAAGGGCCTTGCCTGTGGCAAGCGAGGCCAATTGGCTTGGGCATGGCTGGTGGCTGGGGGTCGGCCATCGACAAAAGGAAGAAGAAATAAAAAAATTTGAAAATTTTGAAAAATTCAAAAATATTAAAATATTATTTTAAAAAATTAACTTTAGTGCCTATGTGGCACCTATGACGTTCATGTCAGTGATTTTGGACCAAAATTGGTATAATGGATTCAACTAGCAAAAAATGAAAAAAAAAAACTATGATTCAATTGATAAATTAAAAAAGCAATAAGTTATAGGATTTTTTGGACAATTTTCCCCAAAAATAGTAAGGCTCACTATCTTGCAAGTGGGCTCAAACTCGTGACTTGGCATGGTATGTAGGAATAGTAGCTTGTACCTTGGGCAAACACCTTGTCAATGAAAAATAGGTGCTCTACCCTAAATATGCTTCGATAGTTTAAACTAAGAAATTGGGGAAAAAATAAGAAGGCAAGGATAAGGTCCCACGGAGATTTATTTGGTAGAAGGGAAGGATCAAATAGAGCGACATAATTGGCCCAATTTTTCCCGTACAATTGAAGATCAACTTGTTCCACTCATCTGATTGGGCTACAAAGCAATCATATCAAATCATTAGGGGCTTAGCAGACTATACGATCCAAATAATTGAAACCAAGGCCTAGGCATGTCGGCGAAGGGCCTCCCGGATCATGTTGAGTGGGGTACGACGTCGTCCCCCGCTTTTGCAAGGCTCAAATTGCATTTTGCATTGGCCGGTCAATGGTCTACCGCGTCTACGTGAAAGAGTGGTTCGGTGAGCCCTCCATCATCGTCCACCCCTTAAAATAAAATTCTGGTGGTTTGCTGCTTCGTGGGGTCAGCAATGTCGACTCCCTTTTTTCACCTGCCATGGAGTCCAATCATGGAGAAATTATGTAGAGCAACACATCACACGCCAATCACCCGATGCCAAGCATTCCGAATGATAATTTTCTTTCCCAAAAAAAGAAAAAGAGACTTTCAAATTGATGTTGATGTTTATCGATGCGGTGTTCTAAAACCACCTAGGCATTTCTCTCCATACCTTGTGAAGTTACGGCCTACAAAACATCATTCTCTAATTATTTAAACAAATAAATTATGAACAATTAAAATATATGAACCACTCTTGGAAGATCATTTTTTACAACCGAAAATGGCACACTTACATGTGTGTGAAAATGTGAAAAGTACTATGGACTATGCAATAATTTAAAGAAGCAATTCCTGGTATTAAGGAATCACACTTTATCTTTTTCTTCCAAAAAGAATTGTTGATTTGTTATTTTTAAGAATATTCCAATAATGGGAAAATGCGTGGATTAATTGTTTTATTTTCATCCATCACATGCTTCAATTTTAAAATTTGAATCATTTTTTCCCTTATAAACAACCTTACCAAAAAAAATTCAAATCTTAAAACTTTTTTTTTTCTCTTTCTACTTATATATAGGCAATTTCTTCATTTTGTATCGATTTTTTGGTCATACTGTTCATGTAATTCACACCTTTGCCATCTTGTTAGTTCTCATATGATTGAGATCTTTTCTTTATCTTTTCTTACAACTTTAAGTGGTTATACGTTGGTATGAAAGACAATTATAAATTTCTATTAACGCCTTTAAAATTTTTGTCCATCTTTAATAGTTACAGTTTACATATGTGTAAGCAGCAAAGACATTGTTTGAATTACAAGAAAAAGAGTAGTTTTTAATGTTATCAAGAAATAACTATGTTGCTTTTATGAATTCTAACCACTTGATATTCATTCATTAAATTGCTTTTATGAGAGCTCGGGTTAAATTCACTTCCTGAGCGAACCTTTAACTTGGCTTGTGTGACATCGTGTAAAGAGATTTATAACTGTTAGTATCTTGAAAGAGTCAGTAATGGAATTTGTTGATCTTGGACTTTCGAGTCACAAGTGGTATAGAGCAATTATTGTCCATTTCGAACAGTTCATAGCATGTGTGTGACTTTTACGGTAATGCTCTAAGAGATCATTAGCTCTGGTCACCCTTCCCACCCTTTAAGGTTTTAATCGTAAAAAAGAAGAAAAAAACTAATGGCTCTACAATGAAACAAATTATGATTCATAGAGCAACAAAATATGTAAAAAATGCTGAATTAACATTTTGTTATCTGATGTAATGAAAGATTTTCTAATTAAGAAATGTTTAAGCCCATCAAAAAACAAGTTAAATGATTATCTATTTGTAGTGCTAGTTTAACTTCTCTCTCTCTCTCTCTCTCTCTCAAATGTCCCAAATCTCTCGTGACAAAAAGAAAAGAAAGAAAGAACCTGAATCTAAATAAACATGCACCGAATCAAATGTATAAATGTTTAAGGCTTTTGTTTTGTTGAAAAAGAGTTTCATTCATCATTCATAATGAAAAGTTGATGGATACACCAAGTATTTTGAGTTAGAGACCCTATTAGAGGGGAGGGTATTTTGGATTTAGGCTTCAACAACTCGATCCATAACCTTATATTTAGTCCGTTGGCAATGGGCTCGTTGAACACCAATAAATCGCTTATGGCATTCCTTGGTAGGCATGTGGAGATCCCAAAGTAACTGATCTATTATACATTGTGTCGAATACTTTTATTTCGAAATTAAGAAATATACTTTTTACGTGATGGTAAAATAAGTATATCTTTCTAAAAATAAGACCCAAATAGATGGGCTGTATATATTATTATATTACAGAAGTTGAAAAAGTATTTTGGCAATTCAATACAAGCCATGTGATGATGGGACCCCAATGCAGAGTTCTTATCCAAATGTGATCGTACAAAAGTTTGCGTCATCGACACTCCCAAATTGAATGGAAGCCGCAGGTGGGCAACGAAATAACGTGCGTCCCAAACATGGCCGACCTCCTCGATTGACTGTAAGATCACACCGGCGTGGAAGAAGATCTACCTCTCAAATTCTCGCGGGCCCCACGCTCGGGCCCCCACCAATCACCGCACGCGCCCCTTCTCTAGCCCCAGATTGGATGATTGGTTGACCCCATCAAATGATTGACCGGGCGGACACGTGTTTCCAGTTGGGCCCTAGGACCGATTCCCTTGGGCCCATATCGGATGTTGATAGTCATGAGGCCCAAGGTTTTTGCTATGCTGCGGTTGGGGTAGGGGTAGGGGTTGGGGTTGGGGTTGGGGTCGAGGGAACGAATGGCCTCACGGATCCGTACTCAATCGACCGCTTAAAAACTAGTGGCTTAGGGTTTATTGCTGCTTCGAGATGTTCCTGTTTGTGTCTCGCAATACGGTCGATGTGTTCAGTCGGCCAGGGACAATGGGCCGGGCTTGCGGGCCACACGTGCGCCTCCATCACTGGTCAAGGTCTTTGGGGTTGGGACGCTCGGCACTTGGCAGAGCTTGTCCCGGTAGCCAGAAAATGGGGAAAAAGATTTCATTAGGTGTGCCGAATGCCCTAGTGCACCACGGCCCTTGATTTCGACGGATGTCACGTGGATCCCACATAATGAAGCAATTTTGGTGCGATAGGTTCGTATGCACTTGACGTACGCTCTAAAGGGGTAAGGGTGTGTAGAATTGGTAAACTATAGATTGCTCGTGGGATAGCGTTCAGTTTTGATTGCAGATCTGGCCACACACGACTGCTCATTGGACAAGCCCATCACCCCTACTTCACTCCAATGCGAGTGGGAAACACAATGCTAGCAACACACTTAAGTCAAGCCTGTCTTTTGCGAAGTGACCAAAAACCCTTGTGATCGAAGATAGGCTATAGGCAATCCTCTCGAGAAACTTGTAATCTCTTTAATTTGATCGTTTGTTTACACTCTTTTAGTCACTTGTGCTACCATGCACTTTCCTCTCTTATAAAAGGATCCCATGCACTTTTTTTTTTCCTAATCTAACTCTCAACCCATTCTCATTTTTGTCATATATCTTTGCAAAGCATGAGAGTCAAACCTCATATCTAAAACCAAATATCTCACCTCCAACCGCTTGAAAATGTAGGAATCAAACTCCTCAACTCCTCATTCTTATGTGGGAAGGGTGGCTATTAGAACAATCCTCAATGATTGATCCCATGCACTTTGCATGATTGTAAGATAACTCCTTTCAACAAATTTCTTAAATGGGTTTATGCTAAAAATTTCGACGTGGCACAATAAGTAAAGAAATTTAGATAACAAACTCGCGAAGCACTTTCTATTTGTAGGGAAAAAATAATAAAAAATGAACCTTCCGCAACAAGCTTCCCCCCAAAACTGTTTAGGATAAGAGACATAGATGAGAAGAATGCATATAATCTAAGATATGCCTATTTTAATGTTCTACTCTACCATTTTTTGAAAGTGTCTATACAAGAGTTATGAATGATGGTAACATTTTACAAGAGAATTCTAATAAATTAGTTGTCTCTATATTCCATAGAATCACTAGTACGGAAAACCTTTTTGATCACCGCAACAAAATCACAATAAATACGAGTAAGTTTAGAATGTTTTTTCATAAGATAAAAACTAAGTATAATGAGAGTGATCATCCACAAAAATAACAAAATAGTGAGAGCCACCCATAGTGGGGGTGGGAGATGGTCCCCAAGTATTAGGGCAAATGAGATCAAAAGGAGCATGAGTAGGCTGCGCATGGTAACCTTCCCCAGCTCAAAAATTTCTATTCTTCTCTTCCCCGAAACAAAAAAAGAATAGAAACCTATTTGATAACGGCAAGTTAGTTTTTTGTTCCCGGGAACAAAAAGTTAGCCCGAGAATGGTTTTGGAATAGAAATGAGAAGTAAAAAAAAGTTGCTTCTTGTTCCTGAACAAGTTTAAGAAATAAGTTAATTTTTTTTTCTTTTATTCTTTTCTTGCTGACCGCCATTGACCGCCGTTGACCGCTGCCCGCTGCCGCCCGCCGCCACCGCCACCCGCCGGCCGCCGTCGCCGCCCGCCGGCCGACCGTCGCCGGGCGGAGGCCGACCGACCGCCGCCGCGGCCGATCACCACCGCCGCCGGCCACCGGAGGCCGACCGACGCCGCCGCGCCGCGTGCCGCTGCCGCCGGACGACTGCCGCTGCCGCCGATTGCTACTGGCCGGCACCGTTGCTACCGCCACCGCCGGAGGCCGACCGACCAACCGCCGCCACCGCCGCCGGTCGCCGCCGAACGCCGCCGCCGCCACACGTCCCCGCCGGCCGACTACCGCCGCCGATTGCTGCCGCACGGCCCATCAGCCGCCGTCAACCGCCGGGACACCCGCGCCGCACGCCCCCGCCGGCCGATCGCCGCCGCTATTGCCGCCGCACGGCCCATCGCCCGCCACCTCCCACGGCCGGCGTCCTATAATGACGGCAAACATGATGGGCCGTGCGGCGGCAATCGGCGGCGGCAGGGACGTGCGGCGGTGGCGGCATTCGGCAGTAGTGGCGGTCTACCGGCAAAAATAAAAAACAAATAAATATAAAAAAGAAACTGTTTTTTACCAAACGCATTTCTATTCTTTTTCTATTTCTAGAGTAAAAATTTTGTGTAGTTACCAAACGGGTTTTTTTACATAGAAATTATTCCCCATAATAGAAATAGAAAAGAACTATTTCTGAAAAGAAATTGTTCCCCAGCCAAGAAATGTTCTCATGCGCACCCATAGATTCCCTAGTCTGAATTGGTGAAATATGATGTTTTCCCAACTTACAAGGCAGGCAACCAAAATATTTAATGTTGATAGAACCTAAATGACCACTTAAAATCAAGAAACTAAATTAAGAGAAACAAACATTACCAAACCTATAAGTTTCGGATGACATTATGGCAACACAACCATGAAAAGAGATCAGAATATTTAGGGAGAAAAGCTAAAGAAGCGTCCCACTTTATGGCCTATCCCAAGTGTTTGTCTCATCCAAGAATCATGCACATGACAACCATGAAAAGAGAAATGAATATCAAAGCCAAGTTCACACAATTGTCCAACAAATATCAAGTTTAAGAGAACTTAGGAACAAAAAAAAGTTAGGTGAGAATAATATAGATGTGTTAATGTTTCCTGTATGACTAACTCTCAACTGTATGAATGAGAGGTGCACATGAAGTGAAAGATTTAGACTGAAATAAAGTAGAGTTGGATTATATGTGATTGTAGCAAGGAATTTTTTTTTTTTTTAAACCATGAATCAGAAATACTTGGAGTGTCAAACATAGCAGAAGTGTAGGAACGAAGGAGCAAAAGGCACTAGATTCTTGGAGAATAGAACGGAAATCTTTAAAGGATAGCGTGATGGACGATCCATGTGTAGAAGTCTATAGTAGCAGCACGAGCATGGACAGGTAGGAGGACCTCAGTTGCGAGGTTAGTTGGCCAATCCTATGGACTGCATATGTTGTAGTCAATAACAATTAGATGCCACATGGCCATGTCAGGGATGATGTTTGCAAAATGGTCTACGTAAGGAGGAAGAAAAGTAGCAAGCACCGCATCTATAGGTGTGGAGATTGACACAATAGTAAGTTGTGTTTTTAATATAACTAGTTGAGTCTCCTCAATCTAAAATTCCAATAGAGATATGTTCACTAGAAGTCTTTAAACTTGTTATGAAGGTGCAATTAAAATCATAAAACATTTATGTTTAAGTCCTAAAGTTAACATCGTTAATTTGACTAATAGAAAATGCTAACGTGGTACTTTTTTAAATTAATTTTTATTTTCCACATGGCATTTCTAAATTAATGTTTATTTTCTACATGGTTTTTTTTTTATTCAAGTCTCTTTAAAATTAGATTTAAAAACTATAAGAAAAAAAGCTAAAATTTATTTAAAAAATAAATATGTAAAAAAAAAAGGGCAAGGTCACCATAAAGCACTTCCGTTGCCACTACACATCGCCGATTAGGCCTCGCCTTGGCTAGGTGAGGGTGGGCAAGGGTCGGCCACCCTTGCTTATGGCCAACAACCGTCATCGGCCCCTCTAGCAATGGGCTGCAAAAGCGGAAGCGCCCACCAATGACTCTGTCCTTTTTTTTTTTTTACCATTTTGTTTTTTAAATAAATTTTACCTTTTACTTTTTAGTTTTTAAATATAATTTAAAAAATGAATAAAAATAATAAAAATTCCATGTGAAAATAAAAATTAATTTAAAAATGCTACATCAGGATTTTTCATTAGTCAAATTAATTGTATTTGTTTTAGGACTCGATTGCATCAATCTGCCAAATTTTAGGATTTAATTACATTTTTTGTAAGTGTTAGAACTCAATTACACTTTCATAACAAGTTTTTGACTTCTATAAACATATCCCAGTTCTGACACAACCATCTCAATACAAGGAAAAGCATTTCTATGCAGAGGGGAGGCTCTCACAAGTTCAAACTCATCATTTACAGCCATAAAAATTACATGACACATACAATCATATATTCATAAAATTTGCAAGCATCACTAGCCCCCTCCAAGTGCAGTCCAGTCATAAAAAAACGAATCCCTAACAGCTAACCTAGCTCCTGATGCATGTGACATAAATTCCTCAATAGCTTATTCTAATGGGCGATATCTAAACTAGAATAACGATTGGCAACAAGATCCCAAGCTTCCTTTGTCATATTAAAAAGGCCAAATTGGAGTTAGATAGATGGGATTGAGGTGCTTTGAAGCCATGTGAGAATTTGATGATTTTTGCTATCCTATTCTTCCAAACAATCCACAAACTTAGCCTTTGTTTCTTCAGTAATTTTAGTAGGCGTACAAATATCTCCAGTGATATAATGCCAAAACTAACATCCTTTCAAGAAGTTAGATATTTTATGAGTCCATAAAATATAATTGAAACCATTCAAATAGTCTGAATGGGCATTGAGACGTCCATTATATCCATGATAAGCACTTTGCCAGTATAAACCAGCAAAATCCGATATGTCGAGAGCAGATATGGACAAAACAAGGCCAAAAATGAATATAGGATGTTAGAATACCTTAGGAATTAGGCAAGAACACCAAAAACAGGTCTGAAAACGATCGCATCGGTCAGAAATGCAATGGAATCAGTCTGGCCGATCTAACCTAAACCAACCAATGGCTTGTCAATAGTCAATGGTTAGAGATGATGTGGCACTGCCGTAGCAGATGACGTCAACATCGCGCAAGACCATTGATGCGTGTAGGCACGTGTCTTAGTGGAGATGCATTCGGCGGCAATTGGATATGAAATTTCATGAGCTGCCTTGGTAAAAGGTAGGGGTGAACATGGTCCGAGTTGGGCCAGTCCACCCCCTAACCCTAGGACCAGCTCGCACAGTACTGGTTTTCAATTTTTTGGACCGAAAACTAACCTTATTGAGCTTGGGACCGAAGATCGAACCAACCCAATGGGTTTAGTCCAGTTCCAGGGTCAACCCAGGACCAACATATAATTTTTTATTTTATTTTTTGTATTCCTTAAAAAAGTGATTGAGGATTAGAATGACCTAATGGGATCAATCCTGTTTCAAGGTTAACTTATGACTAATTAATAATTTTTTATTTCATTTTTTGTACTCCTTAAAATGGCAATTGAGGAATGTACTAACCCAATGGGTTTGATGATGAGCAAGGTTAACTAAGAAAAGCAAGCGGTGAGAGTCAAGTGGGGTGAGCATCGAATAGAATGAGCATCGAATGTCGAGCGGGGAGCAACAAGTCAAGCGAGCATCGAGCGGCAAGTAGCACAAGTGACCCAAAGTGAGTGAGGCGAGTGTCGAGTGGCGAGTAGAGAAGTTATTTCTTTCAATTTTGGCAAATTGAAAACTAAGAGGACAAATAAGACAGAAGAGAACGAATGTCATAAGGAGTTATTTATACCTCACAAAAACATTTTTCTCCTTCGTAAATTATGACTATTAACGCCGTAAAAGACATTAAAAATCTCAGTTATTAAAGAACAATGTAAAATTACTTAAACTCCTCATTAAAGAGCTGTTTAATGTTGTTTTTTTTTTTTTTTTTTTGGTAAGGAGAGTTGTTTAATGTTGTTGACGTTGTTTATTTTAAGATTTTATATTATAAATAATATATTAGATATATATATTTAGGGTTGGTCTAGATTGGACCAATCAGGAACTTTTAGGATCGATGACCAACCCGCACAGTACTAGTCTAGGAATTTTAGAACTAAGGACCGACCAGTCTCCCTAGGAACCGGATCGGAACTAGTAGGGTTGGGCCGATCTAGGGTTGGTTCAGGATTAACCCTAGACTGATACTCACCCCTAGTAGAAGGCAGTGAATTGTGGGTTGGCGTTGGTTTTTTAAATATGTGGCAAAAGATGGCCAAATCACTACTAAATAGTGGCAGGCTCCCTAGGTCTGAGATGCAATAGCGCATGGTGGCATTCGTTGGCGATGAAAGTTCAGGATTTGGTTTGTTCAAGGGTCGTGAGTCCAACGATGGTGTCGATTTTTTAAAATGAGTAGTAGAAATATGTCCAACAACAACTAAATATCTCAATCTTGGTAGAAAATAGGGAATAACATGGCCGGTGTGACTAGCATCATAGCGGCCACCGTACAGCAGACTAGATGGCCATTCCTCAAGTAACAATGGCTTTGCTATCAAGTTGAGATATGTGGTTTATAATAAATGAGATGAAATTTTAGTATATTCCCAATACCAAATGGAATATAAGCCCTCCCTTATATATAGGGTGAGGAGGCAATTGGGTTTAATTACAATAAATGTAAACTAAAACTAACCTAATCTCAAATATATATAACACTTTCACTTGTGTAAATTATTATTTTAAGGGTATGTCTGTTTTGACAAAAGTATTTTCACTTGATTAGTCATTTTTTACAAACTAAGCAGGTGAAAGTTCGAAAAACTAATTCTTGAAAAATACTTTCTAGTCAATGAAAACATTTATTCATAATGTTAGGAAATTAAATTCATAAATCTAAAGAGGTTGCACCTTCTGAAAATTGCTCATCTCGAATTTTTAATATTTTATTTTATTTTTAGTTAAATTCATAAACATTTATGATTAGTCATTTTCTTTCTTTTATTTTTTTTTCCATATTTCTCTTCTGGTCGTAGGGCCTTGATGATAGCTAGCGACTAGTGGAAGAAAAAGTTAAATAAATAATTAATTAAATAATTAAATAATATTTAAAAATTCAAATGTTTTAATGGCTTGAGATAAAGCCATAAGATTTAAATTATTTTCCAAATGAGATTCAAATATCAAAAACGTTTTCAGTCACATATCACAAAATAAAAGGAAGCTAATCATTTTTCCAAAAAATAATATCATGAAATTTTCCCTTAAACAAAAGTAATCGAAACATTTTTAGGCCACGACAATCACTTTAATTGGTTGGGAAAAAACCTATAGTGGGCTGACTGCCCAAAAAACCGTTGGTATTGTGGGACCCGACCCTGAAGTACACGTGAAATCCACAAGATGAACGCAGGTGATCTGATATAATCCCGTCGGTCCGAGTGCCGCGGAGAAATTCCCAATCGGAAGAGGAGCATAAACAGTGGGGACTGGGGAGTTAATAAATTCCAAGGGCTCGAACCGAACGGCGTTGGAAGTTCACGCACCCAACGGCGTGCATTCCTGAAGCGCACAATACTAAAAAAGGAGGCTGGGGAATTTGCAGGGTCCCACCGATGACGTGTCCCGAGTTCTCCTCCAACAAAAATAAAAAAAATTAAAAACATTAAAAAAGGAAACAAGGATGACCCGGGGGCGCTGCGTCGGACACGTGGCGGGCCACTTTGATTGGGAGAACCAAGGGCGCGACGGCAATCGGGCCACGCCACCAAAGGCGCGTGGCTTCTCCAACGCGCGGGTGGGAACGTTCTCTGCTTTCGGGCGGAGGGGGGAAAGGAGAAAAAAATAAAAGGGAGATAAACGAAAACAGGGGAAGCGACCACCTGCGCTTCCAGAAACTTCTGGGGAACTCGTGGCGGAGAATGGCCGAGGGATCTACCCGGCCAGGACGGCGCCGCGTGTCCTGGTGACCACGCGAGCATCCGACGTGGCGTCCCCCATATTCCTGAAAATGATACGCCCCACCCCCCCACGGTGCGGGCCCCACCCCGTTCGGGGCGTGCCAAAACCCAACCCGCTGGCTGAGAGGGGGGCGCGATTGAAAGGAAAGAGGAACGGATTCCCGATTTTAGGGCACCCTCTCGCGCTCACGAGAAAACGCGAACGAGACACTTCTTCACCACCCCAACGCCACTTCGACTCTCTCTCTCTCTCTCTCTAAGGCTGTGGGAGCTGAGTGTTTTTGGTCGTTTTCGTGCTCTATCCCTTCTTCTCGTGGACTCGCCGGGGAGCGGAGGGCGAACGGAGATGAATGGCGAGGGGACGGGCGACGGAGACGGGACCGTGAAAATGGAGGAGGCCCAGGAGAGGGTGGTCCACATGTGGGGCTACCTGCCCGGCGCTCTGCCGCAGAGGGCACCCCTCCTCTCGCCAGTGCCGGTGAGGACGAGCGCCGCCACCGCCGCCGCCTGGAGGGACGTCTGCGGGGGCGGCTGTGGATTCGCCATGGCCATTTCAGGTTCCTCTCCCTCTCTCTCTCTCTCTCTCTCTCTCTCTCTCTGGTGTGTGAGGCTAACAGCTTCCTCGCAATGGTAATAAAAAATACATGGGAGGTGTAGGAAGACGAATGGTCTCTCTCTTTTCTTCTTGCCATTTGCTTCTATTGGAATTTGATTGATGGACATGTGGAAGAAGCTGCAATAGCTGTTTTTCTTTTTTCTTTTTTTTTTAAGGAGTTTTTCCCCTTTCAGGAGCCACATTTCTGAGAAAGTGACGATTTATTGACTTTGCGCATGACTCTTCCATTGAATATTAGTTTGGAACTGTTGATGGAGAGCTTTTTCAACTTCACAATCTTCTCCGTCTGCTTTTGGTTCGTCAACTTCTGATCTCTTTATACAGAATTTAGTCATGTGAATTGGTATCAGTTCTCCTTGTCCGCTTCTACTTTTATGATTTGAAGTCGCGATTGGAAACCGGCTATTTCGACCTAGCAGGCCTTACTCTTGCTTAGTATGGTCAACGCCCCTAATTCCGGGCGATTCTATTCTTGAATTTTAGTTGATGAGATTTTGGACCATGTTCTGTACATTTTCACAAAGGGTGTTTCGGCTCGAATTTTGGATTTTTTCCGAGTAAGTTGTGCCGGTTCTTTCTCACATTTGTCATTTAAACAGATTCGGGGAAGCTCATAACATGGGGATCCACAGATGATCTTGGTCAGAGCTATGTGACATCTGGGAAGCATGGGGTATTTAAAGCGAATGCATGATTCTCTAGTCCATTAACTTTAATCTTTGATTTCCTGATTATCTTAAGACTGCATTTCTGCTATTGTATTTGAGAAGGAAACACCAGAGCCTTTTCCACTGCCTACTGATGCCACTGTAGTAAATGCCGCAGCTGGTTGGGCCCACTGCATTGCCGTTATGGGTATTAACTTTTTTTCCCTTATTGTTAGTCTAGTACATAACAGAGATTTTTAAAAACATTAGGTATGCCACCAGGAGTTTTGGTATATGAGTAGTTTCCAAATACTTGCTTTTCCGATTGCCCTGTTTCTGGGTGTTTCTTACGTGCGTGATTCAGTTCATTAACATCTTAAGCTGGTAAGCGCAGATAATGGAGAAGTTTATACATGGGGGTGGAAAGAATGTGTTCCTTCTGGGAAGGTTTTTGGTGACCCAACAATTGGGGGGAACCTGGAAAAGGAAGCTCTAGAGAGGCAAACTTCTTTCTTGACCGAGCAAGGTGATTTTTAGTGATTTCTTTATCAGCAAAATCGAATTGTTTTATGGATTGTTATAGACTAATTTGTGGTTCGACGCCTTTTTAGTGAGCCCGCAATCTCAAGGCTCGAAGTCAAGTGGGGGAAGCTTATCTGGGGTAGACAGTAAAAGTGCTGGAGAAGAGAGTACAAAGCGAAGGAGAATATCAACAGCTAAGCAAGCAGCTGAAAGCTCATCATCTGCTGATGAGACTTTGTCGGCATTCCCATGTTTAGTGTCCTTGAGTCCAGGAGTGAGGATTGCCCTTGTTGCTGCAGGTGGGCGCCATACTCTTGCATTGTCAGGTAATTGTGCAGAAGTGGAATTATTAGTCTCCCATGATGACTTTTTGGTCGTACTTTTCTCTTAATTGAAATAGTATTTGATCTTGAAATTTCATCATATATACTGCCATGCTTATAATCCTAGTTCTGAAAATTCCAGATGTAGGTCAGGTGTGGGGTTGGGGATATGGAGGCGAGGGACAGCTTGGTTTGGGATCTCGGATACGAATGGTGTCCTCTCCACATCCTGTGCCTTGTATTGAGTCTTCATATGTAAAAGACAGATCTATGGGCTTTTCGAGAGGAAACATGAGTTCTGAAGGGCAGAACTTTAGAGTTCCTGGGAGCTATGTGAAGCAAATTGCTTGTGGTGGACGACATAGTGCGGCAATAACAGGTGCGTGCTCAATAGGTTTTTGAAAAACCGAGGAAGCATTGGTTCCTTTAGCAGATATTTTTGTAGAGAGTGATCATGTCGGGGTTATTGGACTGAGGTCATCTTGAAGCTATGGGACTTAAGTCCAAGTATTTAGAGAACATCAAAACCACATTCTACAAACCTATAAAAATAATTTTCGCCTGGAGTTGGCAATATTCTAGTTAACTTGGGCTGGCAGTGAGATTATGATGTAAATCTATGGTCAATTGCGTAGGAGAAACTCTTTTAGTTGTGACTGAGGCAGCTTTGATATTGAAACTTTTTACGTGATTGATAGTTAATCTGCTGTCGCTACATTTAGCATCTGCCATCTAGATCATTGTTGGCTCTCGTCTTATGTATTGGCCTTGTAAGTGAGTCATAAGTTATGTGTGGCAATGATCTCCTGTCAGTAAGCATAATTACACAACATTGACATGGATATTGTTTATTGCCTTCAACAGATGCTGGCGCGCTGCTTACATTTGGTTGGGGACTCTACGGACAGGTGAATTGTTGATAATGGAAAAATTGATACTCTCTCTCTCTCTCTCTCTCTCGTGGCAATGATGCTTTTAACCTAACCATCACCTCCTCCTCCTTAAATAGTTTATAATTTGTGGTTGGTCCAGGTCCATGTCATGTAATGGCATTCTTCACTATGAACCTGAGAATAAGCTTTAGCTGTTTGAATTGTATGATGTTTTTAACCTAACCACGTCCATTATAGTTTATAATTTGTGGTTGGTCCAGGTCCATGTCATGTAATGGCATTCTTCACTGTGAACCTGAGAATAAACTTCAGCTGTTTGAATTGTATGTAGATCTTGTATGGCAGGCTATGCACGGACATCATTTTAAAAGAATTTCCCATGTTGCTCTGTTTTCGGGAATGATGTGTTTGACCCTTCTTTACCATGAAGTGTAGCTAAATGGCAGTCTTTTTAATAAAACATGAATGCTAATTACTATTGAAAAAGATGATGGTATAAGATGCGTTATATCGTCTTTTGTAAAAGTTGCCATTATGAACTAGTGCTTTATGCCTTGTTCTCTCACTCAGCAATTCTATTTTGTATAGAGAGGATAGATTTTCTGCTTTTGAAAAACCTCTGTTTGACAAAAATACATATTCGCATGTGCAAAATGCTTGAATGAATTTACAAACTTCTAAAAAGCTCTGGTGTTTCTGACTATTTGGTCTTATTCAGAGTCCAATATTCCATTGCTACTTATACAGATCTCATTGCTATAGTGGCATGTGTAACACTTCCAGCTATGTTGGTGAAAGTAGCCATCATAAAAATAGTATTAACTGTGTCTGGGCTCAACATGCAGGTAAAGTAGAAAATGGTGGAGAAAAAAGCACACTATATGTTCAAGATGAGGACCACTATAAAAGGGAATACTTATTCTATTCTTCTTGAATATAAAGCTCTGTTTAGTCTGATGTAAATAAGTTGGCTGAGACTTTTTCACTTAGTCTCTTAGAGGATTAATGTTGCTTTCTTTTTTATGTTATTTGGTTTAGTGTGGGCAAGGGAGTACGGATGATGAATTGAGCCCAACATGCGTAACTTCTCTGTTGGGCATCAGAATAGTCGGAGTATCTGCAGGGCTTTGGCATACCGTATGTGTTTCTGCTGATGGTGATGTCTATGCATTTGGTGGGAATCAGTTTGGGCAATTGGGAACTGGGGTAGATCAAGCTGAGGTACGCTAGAATCAGTTAAATGAATGTTTGTTTTCTATATAGGGATATATTTAGTTTCTTTAACTTATTGATTAGTTGAGTTCCAAGGAGTTATCATTTAAGCACAATGATATTTTCATTCCACTGGGCATTTTGACGTGGTGTATTGGGAACCTTCCTTTTTAGCTGACTAAAGCCCCAATCCAAGTTTTATATTGTTCTTCAACTAGTGGACATATTTAAATATGATCTTAATTGTCTCCTGTATTTCTAAATCAGACTCTCCCCAGGCTCTTGGATGCTCCGAGTTTGGAAAATATCAATGCAAAAGCTGTATCTTGTGGAGCTCGTCATACTGCATTAATTACAGGTCAATTGACTAGTGACTTTTTGTCTTCTTCTTCTTCTTCTTCTTCTTTTTTAAATGAATAAACAAATTGGTAATCTTTCAGATGAAATTTGAATACATTTAGGTGAAGAATTTCACAAAGTCAATAGTGAGTGAATGTCACAAATATTGAATGTTATCTTTGCTCTTGGAGAGACCCTTTAGTTTTTTCTAAAGTCTCATCAAACAAAGGAAGTAGGAAGTATTTGGTCATTCCTGTTAATGATCTACAATTAGATCTTTGGTTCCTTTTGTCCTGTATGGATTGCTTCAAGGTGAGACTGCATAATTGGATTCCTCTGGTGGGGTTTCAACTCCAGAAACCATCTCTTGCTCACTAACTGTTAACCAAGATGCTTTGGTGCCGCCCTTAGATGACAAAAAAACATGAATATAGAAAGTATTGTGGAATTTCTTGTAACGTTAGCATCTCAACTTAAGTGCCAATGTTTGAAAACCATACTGAAGACCAAACCAGATGAATCAGTTGTACATGGTAATTCTGAACCCATTGAACAGGCATGCCTTTAGCTGAGATGGTAAAGCCCCATGTTTTCAAACTAGAGTTCCAGTGTTTGAGTTCTACATGTGCCATTTTTCCAGAGTAGGAAAGTGAGTACATTGGAAAATTAATTAGTTGCCCGTAACTTCTCAAGAGTGGACACAGCTTGAGTGGCTGTGCATCTTCCCATCTTAAAGGTTAGGTGTTTGCATTCCCTGGCTCACAGACACAACCATTTAATTTTTTTTTCTAAAATCAGATCTGGTCTAATGTGGGATCAGCACAGTTATTAATTGGTTCAACCTTCAGCCGGTATGTATAAAATGATCTGGTCTGGACGAGGCTCTTGTATCAAGTCGAATGGGTTTACCTGGCCATTTTGGTCTGTTTTCAACCATTATTGAGTACTAAGCAGTGGCTCAAAACGAAGGGTGTAACCAGGGCAAATGGTGAGGCCATCAGGCCTGTTTAAAATTTTGTATGTTAAGAAAAGGTTTTTCTTCCCTGTTATGTCTGTGATTTTTTGTGCCCATCTCTTAATTCAGCATCCTTTGTTACCAAGACTGTATTCACTATGTTTATCTTTGCCTCTAGCTAAATACTTGCCTATATAATTTATGCATTTATATAATTTTCTTTTGGCCATAGCATGCATTATGACTTATCTTTGCTTTTGTTCTTGAAGAGGATCGAAAAGTGTTTTGCTGGGGATGGAACAAATATGGTCAGGTAACCGCATAGCTATCTGGTTGAATTTTTTAGTTGTAGCAGTTTTCTTCATCTCCCAGTCTAATGTGCCGATTTCCATTACTTTGGCCATGGACTACATGAACCAATCAGCTCGGATTGGGTGATGTGATCGATCGTAATATTCCCTCACAAGTCAACATGGAAGGCTGTTTACCAAGAAAGGTTGCATGCGGCTGGTGGCACACTCTACTTTTATCGGAGTCGCCCACTTGAGATTTCTCTATGGACATTCTTTGGAGCCTTGGCACAGTTTTGTTAGGTTAGCAGTTCGTCTGACCATTAAGATATATGTATATGTATATACGTAGGGGATACGCATATCATATACATATAAGCATGAAGTCAATTCTTTTTTAGGTATAGCAGCAAAGTTGGTGTCGCTCCTGTAAAGTGCATTCACCTGCAAGCTGTACAAGTTGATTCTAGATGATTGTATATTCCCAACTGCTAGATGTAACTAGTTGTATCATGCCCCAATGCTTTCTTACATTGGCGGGTTGCCATGGGTTTATCGCTTGAAGTTTTCTGGTTGCTGGAGTTCCTCCTAATTTAGGTTTCTTTCATCAAGCCGTTGTTTGAGCTTTTCTTCCTTTTTTTCTTCACTAGTCGCCTCAGGCTAGTCTTGATTTGCATCTGGCATGCATGTTTTCAGATTAATACACACGGACAGTGCACCTGTGAAAAATTTGTTATATGGTAGTGCAGATCAAGTCATTTGCGACTTGTGTGGAGAGCAAACTTCTTGCAGGCCTTGAGCGAGAACATCTTGCCCGTAGAGTCCGTGTTGAGGTTGCTGCTGAGTACACATGGTTACCGTGTTGAGCTTTCTGTGAAGAAGAGGGGAAGAGAATTAAAATATAAATTAGATTATTTGTTCATCTCTTCTGGGTTTTTGTCAACCTGCAATTGCTGCTGCTTGTTATGCTTGGAGTTTCTTTTCTTTTCGGGTCTATTCTCAGTCCCCCTGTTTGGGCAGATCTCTTCGTGTTTCTCTCTTTTCTGGATTTTCATAATTTACATATTTTAATATAAATTCATTAAAATTTCGTGTATTTCTAGAAGAGTGACGAGACAAAATGCCCGCCGTATTTTGTCATTCATTAGCATAACAAATGTCCATGAACGTTTTTGTCTTTGCTTAGAAACAAGTTCGTATGTGTGCGCGTGTGTATATATATAACATATCATGCGATATTTTGAAGTTGGATTGCTTCTATGGTGAGCCCTTCAACGTCTGTACGGATTTGAGCAGCAGCGTTTTCCTTCTGATCTGGAGATGGAACTCTTCATCGCTGTAGAGTGGAGAATCGATGGGGGTTGGGATATGAGCCCAGATTTGGGAGGTCGACGAGCCCAAGTATGACTTCGACTGAGGCGACAGCCTTCATCACCTTCCTAATTTTCATGAGCACCTCATCATTATCTACCTTTTCTTCTTCTTTGATTGTCTGCAAATTCAAATAGAAAAAGAAAATGATGTCAAACATGGACAACCCTGGTTTGGACAAATCAAGCCATTTGCCCAAGTTAGGATTTATGATTGGGGCAAAAATGTAGATGACGTCATTTAGATAGAGCTACTAGTGCTGACAGCGCACAAGTAAAGTCATGTTGGTTGGAAAAATTGATAAAAGATTGACACATCAAATTTCTGGTATCCCTAATCGAAGTTGGGACTTGAGTGATCCATTTTTTCCCCAAAAAATAGCACTTAAATGATCCGACCATAATTATTTGCATAAAAGTGATTGATATAAGAAACTTTTGGCACTTCCAACCTCTTCATGCTCAAAATTAGAAACTTTTCTTCAAACTGCTTTTCTAAGATAATCATGTAACTACTTTTGAAGTTGTTATCAGTTCTCATTCCTCTATTGTCCATACACGTCGGTCTCTCTTTGTTTCCCTTCTTGGAGTTTGGTTAACACATAGATATGCCTTGGTGATTGTTGTTTGAACAACGAATGGATATGGACAGCAGATTTCTCTGCATCAACAGCTAAACGATTGCAATACGTGCACACTTTGAACTCCTCAAGCTCAAAATATATATCTAGATGCTCTCGGCTAATACCACAATTCAGATGCACCAAGGGGAAGAGAATTCTCCTGGACATCCGAATATGTTAAGTGCAACTGGTTAAGAACAAGACGTGCCTATCTCATACTCAGATTCGCAACCTGACTCTATCTAGATCAGCGCACCACGTTTGAAATCGAAAAAATAAATTTAAATGTAGCAAAATTCAGTCCTAGCAAAACACACAATACCTCAGCTATTTTTCTCAAAAAAGAGTTGCATAAGAGATTCGATTTTCCCTGGTTAATTAGTGAATTTGAGGCTATGAATGGCAATTAAATCACCTACATAAGCTCAAATGACTGTCGACGATTGGAATCCAATGCCGATGATGAGTGTTGCATGTGACTTTAATCACTCGGAACCTTCGACCTTGGAAGTGTGGTTGTCGGCTTGAGAAATTGATTTCCTCCTAGTTAGGCTAACAGAAAATCTAGCAATAGAAAGGTTTTCCTTGGAAAGCTTGAGCTTAAATGGTGAAGGAAATAAACCATGACAAGAAGGTTGTAATTCTGGAAAATGAAGAGCGAAGTTCAGCGAGGATAGAATAGAGATGCTGGAACACCTGTATAATTGCTAAGCTTCTAGAACTCAAAGAACACCGTTGGAAATAGAAGAAACATGCTGGAATGACGAACATTTCACGGATTGAAGCTCAAACCACCGGAGATGGAGCTTAAATTCCTTAATCTAAAGCTATGGAGAAGAGCTATTGTGAGTGGAGTCGCACGTGTGAATGAAGGAAAAAGGAAAAGGAGAGCATTGGGTTTTCTAGAAAATAGCTTTTATATTACAGATAAAGAAATCCTTTCTAATTCTATCCCACTCCTAGGATTTTTTTAAATCCGGGCTATATACCCCTATAGCCTACTATATCTTGTCCTGGAGAGCTACCAAATATAGGATATGACACTATTGTGATTGATGCGGAAACTACAACAAAATTAAGACTAAAAAGAACAAAATAACACATATTTATGTGGAGACCCTTGCATAAAAAACCACGGGGAGAGAAGAAGCAAAATTCACTATTGAAATTCAAGGATTACAAAAAGTGGCTAAAAAACTCAAAATTCTTTCTATCTTCTTCTTAACCTAACAACTTGAGAAACACGATATTTATATTGCTTTTAAGAGCCAAGGTTGGTCCAAGCCCATAGAAAATTCAAGACACTCAACAAATCTCCACCTTGGCTTGAATTCTACATAAGGCAATAAACAATATTTTCTTCCCATTAGAGTAACACTCAGTTGCATCAAATATTAACCAAAGACAAACAATACTTGAATTTGGCAATGGTCGAGGACTTCATCAACATACCGGCTAGATTGTCTTTAGTGCCAATCTCCAAAATCTTGATATAGCCATCAGCAAGAATGTCTCAAATAAAATGATACCACAAATTAACGTGATTTGTCCTCTCATGATACATATGATCTATAACAAGATGTATAGCACTTCGATTATTACAATGTACAACAGTTGCACTATAATCCATACTAAGCTTCAAATAAGCCTTTTAACTATGTAGCCTTTTTAACAACCTCTATAATAACCATATGCTCTGCCTCTGTAGTAGACAAAGCAACTGTATATTGTAAAGTAGCTTTCCAGCTAAATGCACAACCTCCAATAATAAATATATACCTAGTTAAAAACCTCCTTTTATTAAGGTCACCATGATGATCAAAATCAACGTATCCTGTAAGAGTGTTTCTAGTTTTCCCAAACTCTAAACAAAAATTGAAGTGACCCTTAACTATTTCAAAATCTACTTCACAGCTTATCAATAAACTTTACTTGGGCATGTTACATATCTACTTACTATGCTAACAACATGTTGAGTACAAACCATTACATACAAAAGACTACCAATTGTACTAGAGTATGGAACATGTGACTATCCTCATTTGTTTTTGGATATAAACTAGCTAATAATCTGCAATGAACAGCAAAAGAAGTATTTATTGGTTTGGCATCTTTTATCCTAAATTGATCCAACACCTTCTCAATGTAACTTTTCCACGAGAGATATAATTTTATCTTTTTTTTGATATCGTCGATGTCAACACCTAATTTGTATATTCAAGCACATACAATTTTTTTTAAAAAATCAAATCAAAAATTAAAATTTATTATTTAAAAAAAAGGGCCTTAGGGGTCGGGTTGGGCCGGATCCAGCCTTGGCCCGACCTGTCCCCCTTCCACTTCTTTCCCCCCACGCTAGGCCCAACCCAGCCTTCCTTGTGCGGCCCACCAACTGGTCATCATCCTCCTGCAGTCCTTCCTCGCACGCCTGCAAAAAAAGAAGAAAAGCAGCAATAGCAGAGGGGAGCAGGGGAAACAGTCGGAGGTGGAGGTGATGCTCGGCTAGAGCTGGCGGTCAAGGGGTAGGCCAGCAGGTCACAGCTAACATCTCAGGGTGATCGCGGGTACAGCCGAGGGGAAGAAAACCACAAAGAACAACAAACACAAAAGGACATCAACACAAAGGCACCGGGAGAGAAGAGGAAGAGAAACACAGTGAGGACCGAAAAGGGAGAGAGAGCAAACCAGAGGGAGGAGGGCAGCTCGAGGGAGCAGCTAGCTGTTGCCGGAGGCCTGTCCGCCCACCGTTGTTCCCCGCAACTCTTCCCCGAATGAGCTTAGCAGAAGAACTCCACGAAAACAGAACACTGGAGAGAGAGAGAGAGACAGAGAGAAAAACGGAGGGGAAGAAACACGGAAGGAGAGAAGTAGAAAGGGAAGACCGAAGAAAGAAGCCAAGGCACCGAGAGTCGCCCCCCGGAACGCCCAGCAGCCGTCGGTGAGCCGTTGACCACCGCCAACTCCTCGGAACTCGGGTTAGTATTTTAACAAACATTTGGTGTGTATCTCTTGACTAAGTCGGCTGGAGCTCATCCCAACCAGTTCGGGTGAGCTCCGGCCACCACTCGTCCCCGCCACACTTCCCCTTGTCCTGGCACGCCTTAGTAGCCCCCTTAGGTTCTCGCTCGAGTCTTGGTCGAGCCCGAGACCCTTGACTCTCGGAACGCCCGCTACCCGTTCGATAAAATGCCCCAAGGAAAACCGTCCATGTTTTCGTTGTTTAGGGCCCTCTTGCACCCCTCTCTTTCTCCGTCTCGCATCCCTCTCCCTTCTACGTGCCTGCCGGTTCGAGTTCTTGGAGCTGCGTCGCTGGAGCCGAAGAGGAAAGGGAGCTGTGGGTCCTTTCGCACACACCATTGCTAGAGTTCGCCCAAGACGGTCCTTGCCGCAACTGCCATACCCAGCCGACCTCTGACGTCGAGGGTGGTCACCGCCCGCTTAGCCGAGGCAACACCGTCGCGGTCCTTAGCCAGAGAGGCCACCTGTGCTGTTGCCGGAGAGGCCGCTTGTGTCGTACGCCATCGCCATCCCCCCGTCGTGGAACAAGGGCCAGTGGGCCGCTCGCTCGACCTCCTTCACATGGGCCTGCAAGCTTCGTTTGAGGAGGGATGGGCCCGTCAGTTGGGCCCAACCCTAAATCAGGTGAAGGCCCAATCGGGCCGAACCCGAGTCGGGTCAAATCGAACCTAACCTGGTCTGGCCGAAAATTATTTGTATTATTCTTTTTTTGAATATAATTAAAAAAAATCGAAAATCCAAAATGCGGCATCCGAGAATCTCGATGACCTAAAATAATTACTTTTGAAGAAAAGGAAATTCGTCTTTGAATAGCCATATGGACAATTGCACCAATAGCCACATTATTTTATCTCTTGGACCAAACCTCCTATGTAAATTGATTATGGAAAATATTAATTGATTTCTATGGAAACCAAAATGCCTAATAATTGTGTGGAAATTATGGGCTTATTATTATTTTACCAAGGGACATTTAAATAGGACATTTTGGCCTAAAAAATTTTGGGCCCAAGCAAGCCCAAGAGGCCCACAAGACCGTCGACCAAAGAGGGGCGGGGGGCGGGAAGGAACCGGATGGGGAGGCCACGCCACCCTCTCCATTTGTTATTTTCTTGAAGCCACTTGTCTCCTTCTTGAAGCCATTTGTCACCTGCATGCAAGAATTAGTTAGTAAACTAATGAAAGAAAAACAAAGAAGCATTCGGAACTAAGGAGAGAGAGGGAGAAACCGAGAGCTCGAGCGAGCGAGTGAGCGGGTGTGCGGGCGTGAGCCGCAAGGGAGGAAGAGGAGGATTGTCTTTCACCGTGTCTGAGCTGCCCCCGTCGATGCCGCCAATCCCTGTCGCCGATTGAGCTGCGTTCAAAGTCCCAAGCCTCTGTTTTTGGTTGCCGAGCAAGCTAGGAGTTGAGGCAAGTGGAAGTTCATCAACCTATGTCTTTGCATGCTAACATTTTCTGGTGAAATGCTGGTAGATGTGAGAAAATACAAAATAGGGAGCTGCATGTTGAGTTGTTGGGTGATAGAGATGAAGATCGAATGCTGAAATGTGGAGGATTGAATGTGATGTTGCTGTTTTCTGTGGGATTGAACTAAATGAGTAATAGATAGAAACCATCAGTCATTTCATGTTGTAAGATAGATTGGTAGAGGAACAAATGACTTGATTGAATTAGAAATGAAGAAAATTGTATATGCCGGTTCTGTTTTGGAGAAAGTTAGATGGAAAGTCCTTCTAATTATATCGCTTTGATTTATAATGATGAAAACAAGGAAAGAAACCATTTTATTTAAAGATTACATCCATTAGATGGAGTTTAAGATCTAGCTATAGCCATGAGAATGTGAAAACACGAAGATAGGAGCGAATCTATTGAAACCAGTGTTCTGTTTTGTAGAGGACAGCTTGACCTTTGATGATTCTGTGAATTTTATGTAATTTTATAGATAGAATTTGACTTCGAACCCCTAATAAAAGTCGTAGGAAACATCCTTAGGAATAACATATCAAAATTTGAGAACAAATGGACAAGATTGAGTTGGTGAAACGAATTTTCTTCTGTCGGTACTGAATCTGAAAGTTACTGCAGAAATTTTGAAGGAAACAACAAATTATTACTCTTTATACACAACGAATATGACTCAGTGTCCTTCACAAAATTTCTTCCTTTGGATCTCATCTATAACATATCAAAATTCCAGAATTTTCTGAGTTCATTTGGGAATTATTCCGAAATTTTTATCAGAACTGTGCATTTTATTGATTAAGCTGTTTTGTTTCGAAATTGTACAAATTGTTCCCGAAGATGAGTTTATCTTGAATTGTTATGTGACACGATGATACGGGCATTGGCATATCATACAATATTGAGATTTGATGAAGGATTCATGGGACATCTTGTCATTGCATTTGAAAGTATTTATGGAAATTAAGATGATAATTGTTGCCATTGGACTCTCGGGTCAACGATGCCCCGGGAGCTGGGATGCCCAAAGGATCGAATGAGTCGATGCCTTGTGGATGCTGGTGACCCTAAGTGGCTGAATGTCGGAGGTCTTTCCTAGGGAGTTTCGGGATGCCCGGTTGTATGCTAGTCGGTACGTAAATCCAGAGGGTCGGGATAACCATTTGCATGGTCAGTCTTGGAGGGTTTTCTTCGTGATGCCAGGTGGGGTACGAGATGCCTGGAGGTGTGATATGCTCCAGATGCCCGGTGGCCCTAAGTGGCTGAATGTCGGAGGCTTTCGTGATACCATGGTGGATGCGAATGCCTGGAGGGATGCAAACATTGGTCCTACGAGGGAGATGAAACCTTTTAAATGATAAAATGGATTATTCTACTATATGTGTGATTGTTTGGTTATAGGACTAAGTCGTATGGCATGGAATGAGACATGCCATTTCAGTTTGGCCCTATGATCGAGACTTGTGCAACTAGACATGTTGTATTTGATCTATTGAGACTGCACTTGCCATTGCATTGAAGAATTTCATGATTTTGATGCATGCTTACTCTTTAACTACTTGTTTTTGTCTATCTTGCATGAATCTGGATATTAATGGTAATGCTTGATATAGTTTGATAAATCTTATACTGCTAAGTGATTGTACTCACCTCGTTTGGGGATTAATATTTCAGATTAAAAGATGCCTCTGTTGCCTGTCGCTCGCGGTACTTTTATGGCATCCCAGTCGACGTTGAGTGCACCTGTTCAGAGCACACTCATATAGGGATTCGAGGATTGGTTTTCATTCAAGTATGGCCCCGTGGTTCAGGAGTTTATGTCGGTGCACGTTCGACGTGATGGGATCATGCTAGGGATGTTGCCACCACCGCCAGCCGATGGACCGGGCTGGGTGTGATCGCGTGTGATGGGTAGCAGATGAAACTTTTTGGACCGTCGGCACTGTTTGATAGACTTTTGTGTAGGGCTGGATGAAAAGAAAAGCCAAGGAAAGATCGGGTTATCTTCTTTGTATGTAGCCGGGTATAAAAAACCACGGCAAATTTTGGTGTACGGACCTACAATGTCTATCAAGTTTTTGTAAATAAAAGTGCTTAGCTTTATCTTATAAAACTGTCTAGTGGGTGTGCATCATTTCAAAATTTTGTGATAGGGAGATATGATTTTTGCTTCCGCTATACATTTAGAACTGCGTAAAGACTGATCTAAAGGTTTATAAACCCCCAGGATTTATAGATCCTCAGGTCTTGTAAAAGAGAGATAAGCGAGCTGTGACAACCTAAACGGATTGGGGGCCGTTCGAGGGGTGTTACACAAAAATTGTAGGATTTGGTTAGGAATTGTTATGTATTGCCTTTTTAATGTAATTAGGCATTTATTTGCTTGTATATTAATTATATCGCATGTTTAGTTTGTATATTTTGTTATGTTTAATTGCACGTGTTTAATTTTATGGCAATTAGGATCTTGGTAGTTATAATTATTTATTTTAATGATCGCGCACCCGTATGATCACCTCACATGTTAGTGGATAGATATAAAATCAATCAAAACTGCCTAACAAAAATCATTTCTTTTAAAATGAATAAGATTAGATACCAAAATGACACTAATTGGTTAATTAGTGTAATCAAGTCTCCGACCCTAAATTCTCTAGTTGCTTAGGAAATGAGATATACTCTCACACCTCACTTGGTTTCTAACCGACCTCAATAGGCTAGTGGTGACTTCTTTTTGCGAAATTCTTTAAAATACCCTAATGTCACGCGAGATACGGGCTTGGGAGAGCCTACACCTAATCATAGGCCTTAGGTCCATCCTTTAAGCAATACCTCTAAATCTATTCCCTACCCCGAGGGGTAGGTCGTGACAATCGAATTTCCATGTTTGAGATTTTCTTTGTTGCACCTAAATCCTTCATATCAAATTCAGCGTTCAATTGTGCCTTCAAATTATGTATATCATATTTATCTTTTGCTACAATCAACATGTCAATAAAATATAATTACATATAACTGAAAGAGCCACTTGGAAGTTTGCATAGATATGCACAACTATCATATTTGCTCCTACATTAGCCAAGTTGCATCATAAATAAATTAAACCTTTTATACCATTGTCTAAGTGATTGCTTCAAGCCATAAATGGATTTTTTAATAGACAAACATGATCTTTCAAATTGAAAGCCCTCTAGTTGACCCAAGTAGATTTTCTCTTCAACTTCACTATGTAAGAAAACTATTTGCACATCATGTTGTTTCAACTCTAATCATGCACAGCAACTAATGAAAGAAAAATTCATATGAAGTTGTATTCAATGATAGGTGAAAACATGTTATTATAATCAACTTCCTCAATATGAATATAACCCTTAGCAACTAGACAAGCTTTGGACTTGATGTCTTCAACTCCAGGGTGTCGCGACCTAATTTTTTCGGGGTTTGAACCACCTAGGGTTTGGCTAATGGATTGTTAAGCCTAGACTTAACTCGGGCTCTCCCAAGCCCATACCAATTCGCGACTTAGATTCAAGTTCTTAACATGCAATTGATTTTCAATTAGGAGTCGCCACTAATCTATTTTTGGTGGGTCGATTAGAAACCCAAGTAAAGTAATTGGATATTTACTTTACTCCTACGAACCGCAGATTTATGAGTTCGGGGACTTGGTTACGCTGTTACTTTTCTAACGCCCTTTCGGTACCTTTTTCTTTTATTTCAAAGAAAATGTTTTGCGGCAGCTTGGATTAATTTTAAATCTAATTCTCTTACATGCGAGGCGATCATGCGGGTGCAATCCATCAATTTAACACCCAAGAAAGCAAATAGAAAATGCATGACTTACCTTGTAGAAGAACGAAAGATCCGCAATGTTAATTTAAAATCCACATCAACAACCCCTGGATATGGTTTCTAATTAACACGCAATTTCTTTTTTTTTTTTCACTTATTTAATGAAAATTATGCAATATGCAATGCAATATTAACTAAATGACCTAACTCTAATGACATGTAACTCCTAGTTAAATGGGCCTAGCAACAACTACCACATGACATGCATTTTAATGAATCTAATCCTAATGATGTGCATGTGACATTTTTCTTTTCTTTCTTTTCTTAAAAGAATGCAATCTATCCTAGAAAATAAAACTAATTCAACTTATGGCATTTTTTTTGTATTTTTCATGAAATTCGAAATTAGGTGAAATGTGAAAATTACCTAATTAGATTAAGATCCTAATTAGTTTATATTAGGAATTAGGTTGAGCCAAATCCTAATTTGAACTAAAATATTATCTTAACCTAAATGATCCTAAAATACAATCTATTTAAAAATGCCTAAACTTATAAAAAAAATTATCTAAATTAAACTAAGTGCCATTTAACCCTAATATGCAATGACATGCAAAATATGCCCTAATTCTACATGACAAGTGTATGATGACTTTTTTTTTGTGTTTTTCCTTTTTTCCTCTTTTTTTTAGATTAATAATTGCAAAATAATTAAACATGCAATTAAAATCTAGCAACCTAAATTGATTTATTTGAATTTGGATTTTTTTGATTTTTTCTCAAATTGGAAATAAAATTCCTATTCTAAACATGTAAACCCTAAGACATGCAATATTCTAACTCAAATATATCTCGAGATAAACAAGGCAATTAAAACGAGACAATTCATTCAAAATCATCAAAAATCGCACATCATTCGGATCAAGAGATAATATTTCGCTAATAAAATCGATAAATTGATCTTAAGCCTTAAAGATCAAATTATCAATTTTACTCCCACTGATTAATTATTTCATCTAAAGTTCTTATAGATGAAATAAAAATCACAAATATGGTTGCGAATCAAGTTGACATATTGAGATTTCCAATTATTATTTCAAACAAAGAAACCAAGATATAAAATAAGATAAGATAAAATAATTCAGCCTAATAAAATAAAGCAAATCTACCTAATTCGATTTTTTTTCCTTTTTTAATAAAAGAAAATCTTGACCACCGGTTTGGGACTCCGGCAAAGGGTTCCGGCGAGGAGAGCTCGTCGGCTAGGGTTCCGGCGAGGGCAAACCGGTGGCGGAAGAGCTCCGGCAACAAGAGGAACGGCGGAGACCGGCGTGGGGGACTCGCGGGTCACTGCCAATTGCGAACAGCAAGTGCTGTGCAGGGGGTTCGGCTCCGAGCGGCGTCGGGTGTGCAGGCGCGGCGTCCGGTGAGCGGAGACGGGCGGCGAAGGCACCGGGTGCTTGGCTGAGGCGAGCGGCGCGGCGGCGCGGCGAGGTTGGGAGCGGCAGGCTTCGGAGCTCCGGCGTCGGCTGGGCAGGAGCGCGGTCGTCGGGGCGCCTGGCGTTCGGTGCTGCTGGTGGTGCTGCAGTGGGTAAGGCGGCTCGGCTGTGGCACGGCTCGGGCCTACTCGCGGAGGGTGGAGCGTCTGGGCTTCGGTTCGTCGGGGTAGGGGCTCTGACCGAGGTGGAGGCACGCGAGGGATCGGCGATCGGCTCCGGCGTCGAGACTGGTCGCGACAGCAGGGAGCGGCTCGGCGTAAGGTCCTCACCGGAGATGCGGCGCCGGCGTGGCGGTGGCGGTGAACGGCGGTAATCGCACGGTGAGATGGAGCAGCTCTGGAGTAGTCGGGCGTAGCGATGGAGCAGCAACGCGGGCAGCAAGCTTGGGGAGACGATGAACAGTAGGGGTCAAATCACCCCTTTTTTCCCTTTTCTTCTGCCTTTACGCTTCTCTTTGCCTCTTCTCCTTCTTGTCAGACCCTTGTTGCTCTTTCTTTTTTTTTGACTTTTCTTTTCTTTTCTCCCCCAAAACCGAAGGAAGGCCTCTCACTTTTTTTTTTTTTGCTCTCCAATTTTTAAAAATCGCTCCCCCCCTCTCTTCAACTTTGTCCGTACACGGTCCCTTTTATAAGCCGAAAAATTGGATCTTCGTGGTATATTTTACTTTCTAATTTTGCTCATGCAAAATACCATCAATATATCGTTGACCCCGCGCAATATTACTCTTTTGTTTCTATCAAATATCCCATCCAAAATTTTCCTTTTTGCTTGAAAATACATCCTTTGGTGTATATTGCCTAAATGTGTGAAGAATCCGAACTAATATGTGAAAAATTTTGCACTCGCTATCGGTCCAATAAAATAAACAAAAATGTTCCTAAACTATATGCCATGTGATTTTATTTTTTCAGGGATAAAATTAACCCCTAATTTTTTAAATGTCTAAATGGGTCGCCAAAATTTAGGTGTCAACACAGGGCTACCTTCATTTCTTTTGAACCCATTTGTGGCCCGCAATTTTCTTATCTTTTGGTGGTTTGACAAGCTCCTAAAGTTTGATTCTTTTCAAGAGAATCCATTTCTTCATTCATGGCACCTAACCACTTTGCTAAATCTTTCGAAAAGATAGCTTCCTTATAGATTTCAGGCTTACAATACTTTACAGACTCTACAACTAAAAGAGCATAAGCAACATAATATGAGAACTCATATTTTTGTGGGAGCTTCTCTTTCCTTTTTGGTCTATGGGAGTTTCTCTTTCCTTTTTGGTCTATCTCTGACAATAGAATATTGTTCCTTTTCAGGTTATTCGATCTCAATATTATCAATGGACAATTGAACTGATTGCGAAGAAATTACTTCAAACTCTACCTTGTCCGCAACACTTTCTAGATTTTCATGACAATGAACAAACGATTCCTTCCTAGGATGAAACATAGCATATTCATCACAAATAACATGTTTGCTGATGATAATCTTAAATGAATTATCGCACCAAAGTCTGTAACCCTTTACACCACAAGCATAACCAAGAAATATGCATTTTTTGCTCTAGGCTCTAGTTTCCCTTCACTAACATGTGCATATACTGGCATCTAAATACTCGAAGAGAATCAGTAAATTTACCTAGCCATATCTCCTCAAGTTTCTTGCACTTAATAGATATGAAAAGAGAATGATTTATCAACCAGCATGTTGTATTGACCGTTTTAGCCCAAAATTCTTTGCCTAAACCAATGTTAGACAACATGCACCTAGTCATTTCCAATAAGTTTCTATTCATGTGTCAAGAATAGCATTCTACTATGGCGTATTCCCTGTAGTATAATGGCTCACAATGCCTTCATTTTTGCAAAACTCATTAAACTCGCCTCTACAAAATTTTAGCCCATTGTTTGTTCTTAGCCTCTTGATCTTCTTACCAATTTGCTTCTGAATTAATATTTTCCATTACTTAAATGTAATCAAATCATTACTTTTTTGCTTTAGAAAGTAAACTCAAACCTTCTTTGAAAAATCATCAATGAAAGTGAGTAGACACAATGAACCAAGGCCTTTTTAAGGAACTTCTTGCAAGCCCTCAAAGATCAAAATGAAAATAATCCAAAGTGCCCTTTGTTGTGTGAGTTCCTATTTTGAATTGACCATTTTTTTGTTTCCCAAAGACACAATGCTCATATGAATATAGTTTTCCAATCTTTAGACCACATGAAAGACCTCTTCTACTAAGCTCCTTCATCCCTTCAATACTCATATGGCCTAATCTCATAAGACATAATTTAATGTTGTTCGATCTATCACAGTGGATGAAACTGCAACTGAACCAATAACTGAAGTACCCTGCAGTTGATACAAAGTGCCAATTTTCAGCCCGTTCATCAATAGAAGTGAATCTCTCATAATTGTTACAGCTCCACCTTCAGTCGTAAATCTACAATCATTAGTATCAAATGTATCCAAAGAGATGAGGTTCTTCTTCAAATCAACAACGTGTCTAACATTTTCTAAGGTTCTAATCATATCACCATGTATCTTAATGCTGACAATCCCACTCCTAACTACTTTGCATTTGGCTTCCATTAGAATGACTCCACCATTATATTTCTTGTACGTGGAGAACTAGTCATGATTAAAACACATATGGTATGAACAGCCAAATCAAGAATCCAACTATCATTGAATTTGTCTTTGTCATCTGCAACTAATAACTAATCTTTGTTTTCTTCTTTAGCAACCCCATCTTGAGCAGAATTTGTGTTCCCCTAATTCTGTTTATCATGGTAATCCTAATTGTTCAGCCAATTTGTATTCCCTTGATTTTGCTAATTCAATATATATAGGGCCAATTCTATAAAAAAAGCATGAACTTTAGGTGTTGTCCCAAATTTGGCCCAAACTTTATTTTGTCTTAAAAAAAAGCACGAACTTTAGGTGCTGTCTCAAATCTGGCCTGAACTTTATTTTGTCTAAAAAAAAAAAAAAAACACGAACTTTAAGTGTTGTCCCAAATCTAGCCCGGACTTTATTTTGTCTAAAAAAAAAAGCTCAAACTTTCACTTGTGTCCCAAATTTGACCATCTGTTAACCCTCATTCCACAGTCATCCGATGTGGCATTTCCACATCAGCAATAATATCCAACACATAATCCTTGACACGTCCACCCTTCTTTTTATTCTTACATTTTACCATAATAATAATAATAATAATAATAATAATAATAATAATAATAATAATAATAATAATAACATCCAACACAGCAAAACGATACTGCTTTCGAGTGTTTGGAGAAAGTGTTAAATTTAAGTCTGTCCTCTAATGAGGTGAACTTTACAGATGATTCTTATTGAAAAAATAATTCGGCAGCTTCAGTTCCAGGAGACAAGACACATAGCTAGGGCCATTAGATCAATTAACAATTAGCAAGCTGTTTACAATGTCAGAAACTAGGTTGGAAGTAGAAGATTATATTGCCTTAAAGCGAGATATTAAGAGCATGTGCATCTTGTAGTTAAATAGAGATGTAAAGCCTATTTGTAATAGACTTACTTTATTTTGTCTCAAATAAAGTTTAGGCCAGATTTGGGACAATACCTAAAGTTCGTGCTTTTTTTTTAGACAAAATAAAGTTCGGGCCAGATTTGGGACAACCCCTAAAGTTCATGCTCTTTTTTTAGACAAAATAAAGTTCGGGCCAAATTTGGGACAACACCTAAAGTTCGTGTTTTTTTTATGGAATTGACCCTATATATATATGTATGTATGTATGTATGTATGTATGTATGTATGTATGTATATTGCCTTCAGTTTCAAACAATTTATCTTGATATGCCCTTTACACTGATAGTAGTTTCAAGTCAAATACTTATGTTTCGATTTTGACTTGCTTTTGGCACCATTGTTTCTCTCAACAAACCTTCCTCGAGTAGCTAAGGCCCGGTTTGGTAACCATTCTATTTCTTTATTTTTCTATTATTTTATTCCCAAAACAGAAAAAGAATAGAAATTTGTTTAGTAATGTCAGCTGATTTTTTAATTCTCCGAAACAAATCAGTGGCCAGAAAATAGATTTGAAAAAAAGAAAAAAGAAGATAAATAGGCCATTTAAAAAAAAAAAAAAAAAAAAAAAACAAGCTTAATGTAACATAATGCTTGTCTTTACACAATCTACACAAGATCTAATCTCTTGACTTAATTTGAGTCCCCATTTTTCAGAATAAAAAAAAAATCAGATATTTAGGAAAAAAATTTAGAAATTAGGTTTAAAGTAATTTTACTAGTTTTACTATTAATTCTAGTTTAGAATTAGTTTAGCATAAAAAAATACAAAAATATTTTGATAAAAATTGGATAAAATTGAATCATCTTTTAGTGCTTTACTACGTGGATTTTTTAGTGCCATTTTCTTTTAGAGACAATGTTAGGTCGTGAAAGCTTGGCGACTCCGATTTTCTTCCCTTAAGATTCTATAGGAGACATCCTTTAAGATTATTTGTGGTTATGTTTTAATAGAAAATTGGATGGCTCTAAACAAGTCTTTGGCATTACATTTGTCGAGTTTTCATAGAAGCCGAATAAGCAGGTGCTCCATAGATTTCCGATGTCATTTGCTTGAAAGCTTGATGAGTTTGTGCAAATAAGTGCACCAAAGATCACTTCCTTCCTCAATTGTTTCTTCATGGCCGATCCTACCAAGCAACATTTGCTTTCTTGCAACTTAAAAATTCTTTAGGTCTATGCACCTATTTATTATAATGCCCAAAGATTTACTATCAACCTCCTCATATTGTGAGATACATACTAGTTGGACTCTTTGTTGCCATTTCCAACCATCCATCTTTGACAAACCATTACGTTGGATTTTCTGAGGCCATCTTAGAATATCTTGGTCAATTAAATCCTTACAAAAGTCCAATTTTATTCAAACATGAATTATTAATTCTTCATTAACACTTTTATAATTAAATGAAAAAATTGAGAGTAGAAATTTTTAGAGTCGTAACAAACATAGTTCTATCCTTTTTTTTTTAATTGTGTTGTTATCAAACGCATTCCTTTGTTCAAAAACTCTAGAGAATAAAAATAAATTTTTATTATTTTTTAATAAAACAATGTTTTGGCTTCCCGTAGAAACAAAGATTTTGGCAACAAGATTTCATTGATGTTTGTGTTCAAGTGTCATATGTTCATCTATCTATTTATGTTTGCTCACTATTTTGACTATTGGAATTGTCCTAAAACTAATAGTGAGGTGTCATTGCAAGAGGAGGTCAATGAATTCATGAAGACATCATCAAACTTGTCACAATCAGCGACGTCGGTCCCTCTAATTGACAAATGATACGTGTGTATTTTGCCATTGTGGCCTAAAATCTCCTTTATGAATAGCTAGAATAGAAGAAAATTAGGGAAGAAGATATGACATTGTCTGAGATACAACCCCAAAAACAAAGGTGAAAGTTGCGGTTTTTTTTATTTGGGTTGATGTGGAAATCAATCAATCAGCAAGGAGCGTGTCAAAAAAATTTCGCCAGAGCAATGTTGAAGAAGAACCAGTGCCAACCCATGACAAAGATGATGAATGTTCCAAACATACTGAAATCAAAGCTCTCAAGGCACAACTAAAACGTGCGAAACAAGATGTGACTAAGCTGAAGAGAGAAAATTTCAAATTTAAGACATTGTCGATTGTGTTGTCATTGTCTATAGTAATGTTAGCTTGCATGTTATTTGGTTCATTTGAAGGTGAAGGATGTCATGAGTTTGCCTTAGTATGTGTTATTTTGAACATGTTTTGTACATAGATATCCACTCAAATTGTGAGAATGAAGTGAAGCCTTTTTACTATCTAAAAAGCACATATGTTTGTACTTAATCATATATTGCTCTCCTTGTGAATATAGTTGTATGCATAAGATGAGCAAGTATTTGAATCCAAATTAACCAACATCTTGGATAGCACAAAGCATCATTTATATTCTAGATGTTTAAACATGGAGGCTTTATAAATGTTATGGTTTACAAATATAATCTAGATATTGAAACAAGAAGGCTTTATGTACATTCTAATTTATGCAACTAACTTGGTATACAAACTACATATGCTGAAATTTTTGAACTTTCAAGTTAAATTCTTTTGAGAAACTTTTAGGAATGCCTAGCAAGCAAAATATTGAAACAAATTTCATTTTCCATATTAGGCACACGCACACGCATTTCTTAAACACCTAATTGGACCTTGCCACAAACACTTCATATGCAAAGTTTGGTGAATAGACTTTGTTAGTGTTTAATGGACCCTCCATCCTTAGAGCCATATCAATTTATGAAAATAGCAGTACTTGTGCGAAAACCAAGTAAATCATATCTCCATCTTTACTCCTTCTCCTCTTAATATTCAATAGAAAATTCCTAATTTATGCCTTGTCCTTGTGTATAGTAAGATTCCTTCAAATTTGAGAAATTACAAGAGGAATTTAGCATCCCCAGTCAAAACACAATAGTGAGTGAAACTTTACCATAGATTCGAAAGACGGACAATATATAGCATGTGAATTTGAAGTAAGCTCCATTGTATTATCCTATGCTATTTCAATAGGTAACCAAATAAAATAGCTAGAATAGAAAAGTCATACTCATTGTAAAGACAAAGTAAACTTTTTGCACTTTAAAGTCTTTTTAAAGCAAGTTTAAAGTCCCTCAAGATGTGAAGATTAAGTAACATGTGTAGTGTGTGGGTAGAGCAGCAAATCATGTTAGTGAAATTTAGCATTTTTGTTTCCTTTTGTGATAGGTAAACTTTATGTTGTATTGCTCCACTTCTTTTATAGTCCAGGACATAGGCTTGTAACATGTCTTCTTTGGCTCCACCATTCCTCCGCTATGCTACTCTGATTATTGTTCTCCGTCGGTCCCTTAAGATTCATATTTTGCATGTTCTCGAAGTATCTACAGCACCACTCTTAAATATTGCTCATGCTTATTTGGTCTTTTCAAGTATAGCAAAATGTCATCTATAAATATTATAACAAAGTGGTCCAAGTACAATGTGATCATCTGACCCGTCAAGTCCCTATGATAGCGGTTTAGGAATTCTCTGCTTCCTCTTGGGTCATTGCATGCAATCTTCTTGGTGCTAATGGATGATTAGGATTATCCTGAGGTGTAACTCTCACTGGTGGCTGCTGAGGCTGCTGCTGCATCCTTTGCGGTTGCGAACAATTTCTAACATGATGACCCTACTGGCCACTGCATGCAATCTTCTTGGTGCTAATGGACGATTAGGATTATCCTGAGGTGTAACTCTCACTGGTGGCTGCTGAGGCTGCTGCTGCATCCTTTGCGGTTGCAAACAATTTCTAACATGATGACCCTACTGGCCACATCTGAAGTAAGCTCATCATCATCATCATCATCATCATCATCATCATCATCATCATCATCATCATCATTATTATCATCATCATCATTATCATCATTATTATCATTATTATCATTATTATCATTATCATCATTATTATTATTATTATTATTATTATTATTATTATTATTATTATTATTATTATTATTATTATTATTATTATTATTATTATTATTATTATTATTATTATTATTATTATTATTATTATTATTATTATTATTATTATTATTATTATTATCATTATTATCATTATCATTATCATTATCATTATTATTATTATTATTATTATTATTATTATTATTATTATTATTATTATTATTATTATTATCATTATTATTATTATTATTATTATTATTATTATTATTATTATTATTATTATTATTATTATTATTATTATTATTATTATTATTATTATTATTATTATTATCATTATTATCATTATCATTATTATCATTATTATCATTATTATTATTATCATTATTATCATTATTATCATTATTATTATTATTATCATTATTATTATTATTATTATTATTGGAAATAAAGGAACGCTTGTCCCCTATCATCGATCACTTACCTAAACAATGATTCTTATCCTTCAAGGCGGAATAATGAGGTTGATCCTCCACTCTCTCTATGGCGTCCTTCTCAATCAATTGAGCCATCTCATATATCTCGCCATAATCTTTCAGATTTAATGGCACAAGTTGGCTCCGTATTTCAGGCTTTAATCCATCCCGAAATTGCTTAGCCCTGTCTATGGGATCCTCAACCAATCATGGAGCGTACGTGGATAGTTCGAAGAACTTTGCCTCATACTGGTCATCTATCACATTATCCTGGTGGAGCTATAGGAACTATGCCATTTTTTTATCACGAGCGCACTCCGAGAAATACCTGCCATTAAATGCTTCCGCAAAAGCATTCTAGGTAATAGTTGTGCCATCTGGGAATATCTTGCCTTAAGTCGCTTTCCACCAATAGCCGCCATTACCTTGTAGTTGATACACCGCCAGTGTGACTTTGTCCTCATCAAAACACTTAAATTATGCAAATATATTTTCTAGCTCATCGATCCATGATGTTGCTTCCTCAGGGTCTCCAGTCCTAGCAAATTTCGATGGCCTGAGCTTCAAGAATTGCTCCACAAGTCCTTGCATCAGTCGGTCACCATTCCCATTACCATTAACTTGCTATTATGCTTGTTGTTCCATCAATCCTCCTATGGTTGTAAGAGCTTGCAATATTCCATTGAATTAGGGATCTTGCTTCAACCTTCCTTTAGAAGTCAACTGGTCCTAGGCACTCATGGTGTTCTACCGAAATTCTAAAGAACATATGTATAGAAGGATATGGACAGCTATAATACCAAAGTTAAGGGGGGTTAAGGTTAATATTAACAAATCACTCAAGCGAACGAATGCATGGTGTTTTTCCTACTAACTAACCCAACTCCCAGCACACCTTATCACTTCAGGTAGCTAACCCCCATCTGATACCAAAATTGGAATGTCACGCCCCCACCCCACCTCTAGCACGAGAGCGTCACCCAGTAGGTCAGCATCGACGTCCCCGCCATCCCAAAAATCTTTTAGCTTGATTAAACACATGCGGAAGAGAATTAAAAACAATCCCTGTACACAAAGAAACATGGAAGTTGAGCAACATGTATACAAGCCAAGTAAAAGAAAGCAACATGTATTCATACATATATATACATATCAAAAGTTGTTATGACTACATGCCCATCATAGTCTTGGGCTACATATCTTCATTACCACACATCGACTTAAAATAGGCTAGGGTAGCCTAGCTTCTCTATCGAGTGTCCTCCAATAATGACCCCCATCTTAAGCCTATTCCCTTATGATACTCTCATCGGATCCACCAGAGGAATGAAGCCATGAATGGGACCAATGATGTCCCCATAAAAAATGAGGCACCAAGCCTTGTACATGTGGGGAACAAAGGTGTCTACCCCTTCTTGGACCCATACGGTGGTGGTATATTTCCAATAGGTGACATCCTTTTCTAAGTTTACTATGTCCATCACAATGGTAACCATATTGATGGGAAGACCGAGAATGGACAGGCAGTAGGGTTGGTTCATTCGTCACACATCCTAAATGGTGAAAACAACAAAAGTGAGTCAATGACTTAGTAAGTAGAAATCCCTAATTCTCCTATAGGAGGATGTCTCGCCGTCGATCCTCAAATACAAGATCACCACCCACTTGTCGATGGCAAATCAATAGCAAAGTTCATGCCTTGCCTTGCTTATGCATATAAAAGGCTCTCAATCATCAATGTGCTTTCAAGCATCAAATACAAGGAGTTAATGCATAAGAACAAGCCTTCCAAAGATCCATGTCATATGATCATTTCAGTCCTTTTAGAGAAATGGGTGCATCACATAAGACTCGTTCAAGTACTAAGCGATCTTATGCAACATATGCTCAAATTGATGCAAAGACTTAACAGTACATATAAAAACAAACCCAACTTTTGCAAGCATCAATTCAAGCATCACCCATACATTAGTTATGGACCACACGTGGACTTCCAATTTATTTCAATCAATTCAATTAGTTGAAATCCATCAATCTTCCAGTATCAATCGGACATTAGTCCCCCTTGGCAACCGGCATTGTCCTGATCTCATTATCAGGTTGGCATCCAGGGCGACCAAAAAGCATCGTCCTCACCCAAGCCGATATCGCCCATGATCTTAATATCGAGATGGCATCTGGGGCTTTACCTTAGGTAATGACCCAGTATACTCCAACGTCGATGGTGAAAGTCCATTGTGTATCCATGCATTCAAACATCAATCAATCCATTTGTATCTTGAATCATTAGCTGAATGAAAAGCCCAAAGGCGTGCCATACAAAGTGAATCAATGACTTTTGTGTCCCATTAAACTAAACTCATGCCGAATGCAATTCGAGCTTGTGGTCTTGACTTGGAATCATTCACTCTGACTTTGGCATTGACCTGATGCTTGTCCCAAGGAACAACACACTTCAATGTTGTCTCAAGATCAAGTGTGGGTCATGTACCTACCTTGGCACACATCCGAATTGTCGAGACGTTTCCTCACCATCCAGGTGTGCTCGACACCCATGCGAGACCATGATTTACTTGATGCAAAGACAAGTAATTGAAAACACGTAACAAGCATAACATACAAGCAAACACAAGCAAGTGATGACAAGATCCTAAATTGATACGCGTAGCACATTGCCTTATTGAAGAGTTAGGAGAGTTTACTTACAACTTTTTGGACCTAACTCCAAAATGCTTCTTTAGTGACCGGACAGCTCCTAGGGCGGCTTGATGAGGAAGGCGTGAAAGAGAGAGAGAGAGAGAGAGAGAGAGAGAGAGAGAAGGGGAGAGAAAAGAAATGGCTAAATGGCAAAAATGCAAGGGTGGCTCCTCCTACTTATAGGCCTCTTCCTCTTAGATTTTTATGCAAACTCATGATTAAGCCTAAGATACGAGTTGGCCTATCTAGCCTCCTTTGTTGGTGCCTATGCTTATTCCTATTTAATTATGATTGGTCCACCTATTTGTTTATCCTCCAAGGCTCACTTTAACCTTATGATGTGCTTATAGCCCATAAGCCCCTTAAATGACTTATGTCTTCTTCTAATTGGTTGAGTCTTGCCTTGTTCACCAATGTTATATTTTAGAGTCATTATGACCTAGAATAGGACACCTAAGTGGGTGATTCATCCATGTCATTTATGAACTATGGTCTAAAGTTATTAAATGAGGCCTAAATATTTTGCTAAGATACTTGGCAAGCAAGTTTTCTTCTTCTCCCTTGAAGTGGGGGTGTGGCCCTTAATGGATAAGGATGGACTATAGTTAAAAGACTATGGAAGATTCTAAAACCCTAATTATCTCTTGACATTTGTCCAATGATTCATTCCCGTGTTAATTGATTTGTTCAAAATCTCATTCAAGGCAATTATGAGACTAACATAGGGTATCGCTTAATTGGAGAAGTTATTCATATTTGTACACGATCGACGGTTCTATGAGAACCAAAGTTCGTCTTAAAATTTCACTAACTTTTCCCAAATGAGTGCGACTAAGCTATTGGTCTTCTTGAACTTGTTCATGACCATTTCCAATTTTGATTGGTCCATTGGATGTCTTAAAAATGACATTCGTGGTTGGGCTCAGTCATTCATCATGATCGAATCTCAATTGGGCAGACCGTGTGACATCCCAGATTTTCAGTCTTGTTTTCTACTGAATAAATCGGACATTTCATTAACGCGCCTATAGGGCTGTTCTCAGAGCTAATCATTCTTGAGATAATTAGACTATCCAGGGAAGCCATTAAAGATTTTAAGGTAAATAAACTTGAAAATTCGATTAAGAATCGGCTATTTGACCGTGCTCATCTTTAGAGGCCATTACGGCACAATTAAAAATCGATTTAAGATTAAAGATAGGTCTGTTCGAGAGAGATGTGTGTCTAATCGTGAGTGACACCACTAAATTTGAAAATTCTCGTCGACCGATACTAGACTGATTTTCTTATTGTTTTGGTACCCTGTGTCCATATTTGAATCATCGAGATTTTCATGACAACCGAAAGTCGCCAATGTGTCAAGTGGGTTCATAGTGGCTCGAAGAAAATCAACCACAGGTCATTTGCACTAAAAATCTCTGAAAACTATCCAATAGCCTAGGTCACGTTAAAAATGCGCCAAATGAAAATTAGCTGTGAATTCAAGTCCGATTTCAGAAATTGAAGATTTTGTCATGTCATAATAAATTCTAGGAACGTCGACTTAGTCTCAGAAAATTTTTCTGCAACCTGAGATTTTTTGGGAAAAAGTCGGCATAGGACCGTTTTTGTTTAGAAAAATGCCGGGATTGTTTTTTATTACAAATTTGGGAAGCACGATGGATATATGGGTGAGGAAAAATGTCAATTGAAGCATTGAGGTCAATTGATTTATTAAAGCCATTGAGATTTAATTGAGCAAGAAACTAAGCTAATTGAAGCCAAAACTTATCAAATTCGTATCCCCCATAGGCCTAGTCTTTTTGGACCATTTCAAGGGTCCTAAGGCAAGCATTGTTACCTGGTTTTGAGCCAAGGAAGAAGACTTGGCTAGGAAAGGACCAAGGGGACAAAAATTTGGAAAAATTGGCCATGGTGGCCCCCTTCAACCTCATCTCTATCCTCACCCTCTCCCTCTGTCTCTTCCCTCTTGCTCAACTGCCGTCCAAGACTTCTCCTCTCCCCTCCATTTCACACACCCACAGCAACCAAGAAGCTAACGGAAGCAAAGTAGCTAGCAACGCTAGGATCGCCGCACGCCTGCACATCGCCATCGCCGCCACTTGTGGATTTCTTAGCCTCTTTCAGTCAACAACCAAATCCACAGTCTGCTCCCCTCTCATGCTACCACCGAAGACCCAAGGCCCAGCATCATCATCTTTTCCCTCCTGCCAGCAGCCCACGTGCAAGTCTTCCACTTCTTCGGTCAAAACCCAACAAAAGGCCGCAAGTCCATTTCCACCGAAGCTCCACCAGACGCCAACTTTGTTAGCTCGCTGCACACCCCCAAGATTTCCTCCTTTGTCCACAGCATCCCACCAGCGAAGCAGCAGCATTTTCCAAGCTGCAAGTCCATCGAGCAGCCCTCACCATTTGGAGCCGAAGCCCAGCCCAACGTTGGCCACAGATTTCAAGGCCTCTCAGCCCAGCGAATTGAGTCAGCCCATCATCCCAAGGTTGGGCCCATTTTCAAATTAGTTTCAAGCCTAGCGAATCCAACCCACTTGCCCATGAAGTCCAGCCCAACTTCGGCCCAAGAATTCAATAGCTCAAGCCCGCAAAGTCAGCCGCTTCAGGCTTGGCCCAATTCAAGAACAAATCTCAGTTTGGGCTTAGATTTGTTAGGCCAAGTTTAAGGTCCGATCCAAGCCCGTTGGTGTTGTCGCAGTGTTCCGGTCTTTGTTTTGCACAAGTGAGTTTTTCTCACTAATCCTTACTTAGTTGGCTAATGATGCTTAGGGGTTGATTAGATTTAATTAAGTGCAATTATGTGAATAGATTATATTAGAGTAATTAAATTAGAGACTTATCAATGCATGTTAGGCAAATGGTTAGGGTTGTTAGCAAGTATACATGCTCTATTATTTATTGAACGAGTCTCAATAATTTTCCGGATTCATCTCAGCTTCCAATTAGGCATTACGGGTCTAAATTGGATTTATTGTATTTATTTAATAATTTTCGGAATTAATTAATTATTTATTTATTTTCCGGAAATTAGGTTGGGATAGTCGACGACCGGAATTTTATTCTGATTATTGTGGTGGAGTCCATTTTATTTATTTGAGTGCTAAATCATGCTGAATTGATTTAATTTTGACTTTAGGATTTTATTCCTAAATTAATCAATTTTGATAATTGATTGGAAATTAACCAGGTGTCGGTTTACAGCGCCAAAAATATGTAATAGGCTGTTGAAAATGGTGGGAATTGTGGAAAGTGAAATTATTATATTTTAGCTAAGACCGACTGTGTATCCACACACGGCTATTTTTTTCGGGTATGATAAAAATGATAAATTAACTATATGACTATATGTTAGCTTTGGGTGAGTAGTATACCTTATTATCAGTTTTGGGCGAGCATATATACAGTATACTATATTATCAGCTTTGGGCGAGCTATATTATCTATTTTCAACTTTGGGTGAACAGTCCTAAACTAAGGTTGGACTTTATAGATAGTATTAAATGTGCCAACTAGGAGAAGGTCGTGATGATATGTAATCGACTAAGTCGATTAATCAATAATTCGATCTCATTGGGTGATGTGATGTGATCGTGTATATCCGATATATACACTGACCTATATGAAGGAACTGAGACCAAGATAAGTCTTTTGACGGGTGTTGTGCTTAGGCAGCCTAAAGTGTATTGGCTTCCTAATCGAGTCTTAGGGGGTAGAACCTACTGAGACGTAGTCTCATCTCGGTTGTGAGACAACATTTCAGATCCCTAGATGGTAGAACTTGAAGAGGAGTACCTGGAGGATGATCCGGAGTAGGATCCTGATGAGGATTGAGACTCCACTCCTGAGTGATGACTTTTGTTGTTAAACCTGTTTGAGTAGAAACCAACTTTTTAGCATGGCTTGTATATGTACATAAGTGTGTTAGTTTTCAAGTTCAAGTTTTTAGTCCTACTTGTTTATCCCATTGCTTTATTGTCTGAGGATTATTATTACATGCTTCCGCATGCACATATTAAAATAAAAGGGTTCGCGATGCATCCTAGGACATCGCTATTAATCGACCAGGTGAGGGATGGGCACACGCTCAAGGATCGGGGCGTGATAGACCGGGTCCACCAAACATGTCATGCCTTGATCTATCCAAGGTTTATGCCATTGATCCCCACGATCGACTCTCGATTGTCACTTGGTCATGTGGACTCAATTAATCCGCAAGTGATTCGCTATGAACAAGATCAACCTGTGGATCGTTCATGGTCGAAATAGGTTCCTTGTGGAACCACCCGCGACCGGTGCACCGTCCACACATAACCAATCCATGATTATCCTTTGTGTTCACAATAGTGTGAGATCAGTTCACAACTAAACCTCATGATCGAAGGGTTGATTCATGTCCAATGCATAAATTCAGCATCCATGTATTAATTAATAAGACATCACGATACAAGCCAAGCTTTGACTTACCGATCCTCATACCCTATTCTCATGGCATGGAATTGAGGATGTTACAGGTTGCTTGTCCCCGTAATTCCCTTTGGTTAATTTTATGTCTTGAATTTTGTACTAGCAGTAATCTATCTTTGAGTTAGTAATCAAAAGTTATCTTCAACCAATATATATATTAATAGAGAGAGAGAATTGAAAGATAATCTTGAAAAGATCACCTCCAAAGAGAGGAAAGTTAACGAAAGAGGGAACTCGCATTCTTATTTTATATTTGTTTGTTTAATATTGATTGAAAGTACATGTGTGCTTGAAATATTTCATGTACTTATATTATGATTAAATGAATGCTTAAATTTTATATCTTATGTTTTTGTTTAGCCAAAGAATTACCTTGAGAGATCAATGTGAAAAATATTCACATGAAAGGAAGGGATATGTCGATATTCTTATTCTGAAAATTAATTTAGGAAATTCTAGATCTGGATGCTTTGAGAAACAACTATTGAGAATTTATTGATAATAAAAATCAATGCATATTATCACACAATATTCAATGATTTTCTTTGTGATACATTATTATAGATGATGAGATATTCATCAACTCTAGCCAAAATAAGAAGATAGACATCAAATGGCAACAAAAAAGGAGGAAAACTTTCATAAAAAAGAAAATGAAATATATGGAAGTAAAAGATGATCTTGAAGAAATCACCTCAAGCTCTCTATTGCAAGAGAGGAGCAAATGAAGAAGGGAGGACAAGCCTTTACTCTCAAGAAGATTCTATAGAAATAACTTTGGAAAATTACCAAAAAAGTCCTAAAACTATTATTTCTATACCAATTTAGTTTCAAACATTTCACTTTAACCAATTTAATCCTAAACTATTTAACAATTTGATAATTGAGTTATTCCAGGCAATTTTGGTTAGAATAGTTGACATGGAAACCAATTGTCCTAAGTGGCATGGTTAACACTGATATAGGCAATTTTTGTACTTTTTTAAAAATTTGAATTTTTTAAATTTTTTTTGAATTTTTTTTTCTTTGCTTTTTTTTTTTTTTTTTTTTTTTTCTGTGCAACCCTCATCAGCCACTCAATTACAATGACCTTGCTTAGGGTCTTCTTCTTCTTCTTTTTTAAATGAAATTATTTTTCTTTTCTTTTTTTATCTTTGCTTTTATTTATTTTGTGCTACCGAGGGTCACTAGCGACCCTTGCCAACCAAGAAGGCCTTGCCCAGAAAAGGGGAGGCTATCCACAACTAGTGGAGCCACGAAGGCCTTAGATTAGGCCATCACAACCCATCAACCTCGAGCTGCAAGGGCCTTCGTGCCCTTATCCTCAATTTTATATAAAAAATTGTCCAAGTCAACATTGATCACACACTGACCAAAAAAAAAACATTGATCACACCACATAGGATGATTAGTGATTTCCGGTCAAAATAGGTAATAATTACTTAATTGATAAAATGGTTATGACTAAATCGACCATATTGAAAAGTTTAGGATATAATTGGTACAAGTGCAATAAATTTAAGAATTTTTTGAATTTCCCCCAAATATCTTGATCACCTTTCCACACCATATTAATGGCACATATCTGAAAATTTGAAAACACAAATGAAGTTATCAAGAAAGGGGAAGAATTTATAGGAAAATTGTCAAGGAGTTATAAACATATTATATGATCACCAAATTTAGTCTTAACTTCCAACTTGACCAAGTTAATGCGCATACACAAGAACTTAAATGTACAATAAGGATGGCTTTGCATATTTAATAGTGCAATTAGATTTATCTTTGAAAGGTTTATCTAGCCCATATACAAAAACTTAATTGCACAATTGTTGGTAAAATTCTAAATGTAAATGAACATGTTGAATAAGTAATATAATGATAAGGAAAGATATCACATCACAAAGATTAATGATTAATAAACCAATTAAATTTTAAAAATGGACTAATTCTAAATTATCTAACGGATCAAAATAGAATTGAGTATAAATTAAAATTGACAATCTTTAAAAAAAATCGAAACTAAATACAATTAATCAATCAAATAAATATGTTAGAACATTCAATTTCATCATAACTACTAGACATGAATTTCATATTATTATGCATATAAGAATGATATCAAACATGTGAGAATGGAATTTCATAATCTATTTACTATCTTATCTCTAGGTATAGCAAACATACTCAGTTTATCAATCCACCATATCTCTATGGGAATTTAAATAAATATAAGTATATTAAAATGTGTGAATATTCTTGATTTACAATGAATCTTTTGGAGCACCTTATCATCAAAAGCTATATAATAATATAGTATACTTGTATCCACATTTAATTCATGGTTATATATTATAATGAGCAATTGCATACTATCGCTTCTCAGTCTTAAACATGTACATTAGATCATTCAAATGGCGACCAGTCACTTTAAAGCATTAAGTACAATAATATATAACTCACATAAATGAAAACACTTGCATAACATTTAAAAAAAAATGTGAAATTCGTATCATCATGGTCAAACTACACCGTAACCCGAACAAAAGAAAATTGGAACATAATAGAAAAAGAAACGTAAATATAAATTAAACCCAACATCTTAAATTCAAGAACAAGAATTTTGTCGTCACTTTTTAATTCCTCTTCAAAATTCTTTAAAACTCCTAAACAATGAAAAACGATTTAAATATAAAAACCTAGCTATCCCCTCATGCTCTTAATGTTATCCTCTTTATAGGATAAATTAAAGGCTCCAAACACAAGGCGATTGCTTATTTTTCGCATAATATTAGAGAATAAATCACAGAACTCTTGATTTGATATCCACGTTCCCGCACTTTTGTCGGTGGCATATTCCTTTCATTCTTTTTGTCATTTTTCTTTATTTTCTCTATATCTCTTTGTGCTGCGTAATAAAGAAAATTCAAGTAAATAGAAAAAATTTAAATATTTTCTCACAAATATTATATTATTTATTTCCTAAAATAGATCAAATAACTCTATTTTTATAGAGTTAGCAGCAATGGATGGCATTGCCGTCGAATCTTAAACCTTCGAGCCAACCCAGGATGAACTAAGCTAATTCAAACTTATGGCAGGCAATATGTGTGTACGCCAAATTTCAAGGGCTTCAAAAATCGTGAGAACGGTTAGCCCAAAGTTAACAGCCTTTTCAAAATTAGAAATTATTCAATAAATCTAGTATTTTTAATAAATTAAATCTGAATCATCAAACCTGGTATATACAACGTGGGACACACATGTGATTCGCCATTTTAAATAATTCTGATTTGATTTATTTTATTACCATACTCAGATAATAGTTTCTCCTCAAAACTGACTAATGTTATGTCAGTACTCATGCATGATGAACTATAAAATGGTTACTAAGTAAGCCATATTCTGAGATTTCAATTAGTGCTACCGTTATCATAACAATAAATTAGATCAGCTGAGACTAAATAAATATTCCTAGCATGGCTTCACTTTGAGTTTTCAGATGGATACAAGTCCATGTGTTTACCCCCACATGCATTAAGGTGGATCCGTCCTCGGATACAAGTGCATGACATATAGAGAAACGCCAATATTAATGCCAACCAACCATGTTTAATGAAACAAACTTCCTAGGAAAACTAGTAAGAGCACGAGTTAAAAACACTTAACAAGAATTGATTTTTTAATAGCTTTAACTACTACAAATTAAGGAGATTTCCCTTTCAATCAAAATATAAGTATTCCTCTTATTATCCGACCCATCACTTTCTTCCATTGAAGATTGGTTGCACCTAAAAAATCAATGACGATGAACGTAGGTTGGGTAAGAAATTATCACACATGCCATGTGTATAAATTAAACTAATCCAGAGGTTCATCTAGGAGGAAACTACCAATGCAACTATTGGACTCCTCACTAGATGAACACCATCATCCCACACCAGAGACAAGGAAATCATGTCCGCGTCCAAGACCGCCTCGACCGTCACCCCGAAAATCTGCTTCAGTAGGACAGACTCAAATGTGAGGCCTTGTAAGTAGAAGTCGCATTGCCCACGTTAGTGACAGTTCTGTGGAAGACTCCCGTCATATTGGAGCCTTTGGTCCGAGTTGATAGTGCGAAAGTCTATAAATTCAAGTCCCATACCGTCGCATTTTTTACGTCTGAGCAGCTGCTTTGGTCCCCGGTGATGAGTCTCAGGTTGCTGGTATTGTAACCTTGTCTACACAGGAATTGCACATCTCGGAAACAGATTCCTGAAAGATTGAACCGATACTCAAACGAACGAATAGCGAAAACGAACGGAAACGTGCCCGGGAAAACATGTAACACCAATCAAAAGATATATTACAGAGATGGACATACCTTATTTGTCACAGATTAAGTACCACTGCAGTTTCGAAAAAATGAATCGAGGCCTTGGATTCCATTCGTCAAAAGAGAAAATATTGTTGTTCAAGGAGAGAAAAATACGTTCTGTTTTTCTTCACTGTATGTTCTCTTTCACAATGTTCTCCTCCTTCATATTTTATACAATAGTAATTGCTTTCTTATGGGCTCTTCTTCATTTACGGGCCAGGTTTTGGCCCAACATAAGTGGATGGGCTTGACTTAGCCCATCAATTAAAAACCCATCAGCACATAATCTGCCTCCTTGGCATCGTACACTAAACCTGGGTTCGCTGCTTTCTTTTTTGACGAAAACAGAGGACCGTAGATTGATATCAACCAAAAGTGCCACCATAGGGCATAATGGCAATACAAAGCAAATCCAACAGGAGCGGTGGAGGAGAAAAGATCCAATTATGGGCTAGACTTCGGTGTTCATGGGCCTGTGCAGCCCAAAGGGGCTACTCTATTCGCTTCCCTCCTACAGAACAGTATGCGTAACCTAGAGAAGCAAGGGATGAGTGCCGCAGCTTCGAGAGATGAGAGAGCGAGCTTCCCATGGCGTCGAGCATGGATTCCGCGAGCATGGACAAGCACCCAGCAGTCGATTCCACAATGAGTTGCTTCCTTTCCATTTTCTTTTGTAGCAAATCGTGTAAGGTGACAATAAGGGCTTGAGTTTCTACTTGCAACGCCGTAGTTGCTAGAACAGTCTGTGTAGATCCATTGATTAGTCGACCAGAGTGATCACGCCAAATAGAAGCCACAGATCTCTCCTTTGATGTGGAAGAAAAGGCTCCATCTATATTAATCTTTATCTCGGCAGGATCCGGAGGCTTCCATAGGTGCTCTGAGGTCAGGAGGTTGGGGGAAGAGCGCGTCCACACTTCATGGGATCGACAAGCAGATTGGGCAGATGCAAAAGCTGCCAAAATAACTTGTTGTGGATCAGGAATAGCCCTGCGAAATACAAAAAGGTTTCGGGATTTCCAGAGGTGCCAGAGGATATGTGCCAGGGTTTCCAAATCAGGTATGGCCTTCTTCTTGCATATCAAATCTGCTAACCAAGCATCCATGCGATTTGTATTAAAGTCTGTTGGATTTAGTTTAACCGCTGAATGAGACCAAATCTTGCGCGTCCATGGGCAATGCAGAAAGATATGTTCCGTAGTCTCTGGGGTGTGATGATGACAAATCTGGCACGTAGGATCAGTGATTATTTTCCTGCGATAAAGATTGTCCTTTGTTGATAGAGCGTTGTGGCATAAGGACCACATAAAGATGCGTATCTTCGGTGGGGTTTTCATTTGCCAAATCTTGTCCCAAAGCTGTCGGGGTGGGTGGTAGGAGGAGGATGCAATATCTTGTACCTTGACATCTGCAGTAGATCGTAGGGAATGGTAGCCATTCTTGATAGTATAATAACCATTCTGAGATCCTTTCCAAATAAGTCTATCCTCTGTACAATCTGTTTGGATGGGGATTGTCAGAATTTCTTCGACTATTTGATCAGCAAAACTTCTACGCAGTAGGGGTTCATTCCATTGGTTGCTCTCCAAATTAATAAGATCAGCAACCCTTAGTGGTTCTCCTCTTGGTGCAGGACCGCCAATAGGACCATTATTCAGCCACTTATCATCACGGATTGAGATCCGTTTCCCATCTCCAACTGACCATTGTAGATTTTGCATAATTGAATCTCGGCCAATCAGTAGACTTAACCATCCCCAAGAGGGTCTCGACCCTTTGTTGGCATGCCAGAACTCTGTGGAGTGATGGTATAGACCCTTAAAGAGTTGACTCCATAAAGATGACGGGTTTTGTAAGAGACGCCACGCCCGTTTTCCTAGTAGTGCTCTATTAAAAGTGATAAGATCACGAAAACCAATGCCTCCTAAATCTTTCCTAGCCTTAAGTACATCCCAACGTTTCCAATAGATGCCAGAGTGATGATGATTGTTCTGCCACCAAAATCTAGCAACTTTCTTCTCTATAGATGTACATAAGGACATAGGAATTTTGAAAATAAACATTGCATATTGAAGGATTGCCTGTATTACCGATTTAATGAGTGTCTCCTTGCCCCCTTTAGATAGGAATTGCTCTTTCCAGCCTTCAAGTTTTGAATTTACTTGACTCAACAGCCAGGCGAACATCTCCTTTTTTTGATTTACCCCAATCCGAGGGAATCCCAAGGTATTTGCCAATCTTCGTTAACACCGATACCCTAAGTTCTCGGGCTAGGTTTTCCTGAAGGCGAGCAGGACAGATTTTACTGAAGTAGATACCAGATTTATTCCTGTTTACCGCCTGACCCGTTGCTAGGCAATATTGATTCAGAATGTTGGCCAAATTCTGACATTCCTAAATTTTCCCGTCAAGGAAAAAGATAGCATCATCAGCAAAAAAGAGATGGGATAGAGTCGGACACCACCTGTTTAAAGTAATGCCGTGAAGATTATTCATGTCCACTGCGTGATGGATAAGTGTTGACAGTACATCTGCCACCAGGATGAAAAGATAAGGAGAAATAGGGTCACCATGTCTGAGACCTCTTGATGGATTAAAATAGTGAAGATTTTCACCATTAAATTTAATACTGAGAGAAGCTGTGGTAATGCATTGCATTATCCACTTAACCCATTGTGAGTGAAAGCCCAGATGTAGGAGATAATCCCAAAGAAAGTCCCATTCAACGCGGTCATATGCCTTCTGCATGTCCAATTTCAGAACGGCCTGAAAAGATTTCTTTGGCTTCCGAATTCTAAGCTGATGCAAGACCTCTTGAATGACTAAGATGTTGTCCTGAATTTGTCTACCACTCACAAAGGCAGATTGTTCAATAGAAATTAAATCAAGTAGGATAGGTTTCAAACGATTCGCCAGAATCTTTGAGATAATTTTGTAAATAAAGTTACAAAGACTAATTGGGCAGAATTGATCTAGTCATTCTGGGTTCGGTGTTTTGGGAATCAAAGATATGGAAGTTCGGTTTAGTTCAGGACGCATAGCACCAGAGAGAAAGAAGTCTTGTACCGAATTAAAGATGTCTTCCTGAAGAATATCCCAATGGTGCTGGTAGAATATCCCATTTAGGCCATCGAGTCCTGGCGCTTTTGTTGAACCCAATTGAAATACAACTTGTTTTACTTCTTCTCGGGTAACATCAGCTATAAGAGCCATGTTCATATCCTCTCGTTACTTTTGGTGGACACTGCATTAGGATTGGTCGATAATCTCGGTGACCTGTCGAGGTGTATAACCTTTGGAAGAAAAGGTTAGTCATATTCTTCAATCTTTCTTGATCTCGGACCCAAGTAAGATCTTCATCCTGTAGCATAGTGATTCGATTCCGGTGTCTCCTCTGAATAGTTGTGCTGTGGAAGAATTTTGTGTTCTTGTCCCCCCATTTAAGCCAACTAACACGAGATTTCATCGCCCAATATTGCTCTTCTTGCTGCCACAGAGTCTAGATTTCAGTTTGAATTCGTTTAACCTCCGCTGAGTCGTAGTTCCCGATGGATTGATTAGAGATGACTTGGAGTTGCCGAGTCAAAATGCTGATCTGCTGGTTACCCCTAGGAAATTTACGACGACTCCAAGATGCTAGAGCTGTTGAAACAGATTGTAGTTTAGAAGAGATAGGGTGGATTGATCTAGGTAGGGAAAGCCAAGAATGAGCAATAACTGATCTGCATTCTGTGTCATTTATCCAAAAGGCCTGAAATATGAAATCCCGCTTCCTCTTAACAACCTTAGCATCAGTGTCCAACAAGATGGGGCTGTGGTCAGATCCTAGCGCCGGCAGTGCATAAACTTCAGCTTCAGGAAATGTTAGACGCCAGGCAATTGTACAAACAACCCGATCCAATCTTTCTTTAATTAGCTCATCACCCTCCCGGTTATTGATTCAAGTAAGGGCGCAGCCCTTACTATCTACATCCATAAGGCGGCAAGTATTTAGAAAGTCTTGAAAAGATTGCATACGATAGCAATCCGGCGGTCTCTTTCATCCTTCTCCCAATAGTTAAGGATTTCATTGAAATCCCCAATGCAGGCCCATGGTAAAGCATTATTAAAACTGATATGACATAATTCTTCCCAGAGGTGTTGTCTTAGCGAGTAAACAGCCGGTGCATGAAGACATGTGAGACGCATAGACTTCCCATTGGCCAAATCGGTGCATACCATATCCATGAAATTTGTTGTCTGTTGCTCCATAGTTAGAGAGACCCTGTCAGTCCAAAAAACCACCAGTCCGCCAGCTAATCCAATAGGATCTTGAATAAGACAATTAGGGAATTTCAAACGCTGTTGGAGTTGGATAAGTACTTCCTTCTGGTTCTTTGTTTCCATTAAGAACACCAAGTGGGGCTGTTCTTGGACCATGAGGGCCCGTAAAGCGCGAACTGTCAGGGGATTGCCCAACCCCTGACAATTCCAGCTTATGATCTTCATTTTTCACTCGATGGCTGTTGAGGGCCAGCCACCAAAGCCCAAATGTCAACTTCCCCCGCTTCGCGCACAGGGGTATCCAAGAATTGTTCATCATCCAGGTCATGCAGAATGACACCCTTTGTGTCATATGGCGTATAACGTTTTTGTTTTTTAGCCACACCCACCTTTGGTGGCAATCTAGAATTCTTTGTTTTCTTGACTTGTTTGAAATCCATAAGTGATGATTGAATTCCTTTCATTTTAGTTGTTGCAGGAATGAGCGCTGTATGTAGATGTGTCCCTTCCATGATCGGCTCTGGATTTTTCTGTTGTGCAGGTGCTTTAACTCCATGATCTGAAGAAAGTGCTGGTCTGGCCTCTGGAGCAGCAACAGTAGCTATTGGTGGGGGCAAAAGAGGGATAATCGGAAGTTGGGAAGGAGGCGTCTCAGGTATGCTTTCTTTTGACTGATCCGGGAAGGATGAAGGATTATAAAAAGTTTGCTAGTAAGGACTAGCTGCTTTAACCTTAGCTTTAAGCCATGGACCATAGGCCATAGTATCCCTGCCTTCAAATTTGGATTCATCATAGGGGATCTCTTTACAATACATAGCATAATGGCCCAACCTTCCGCAAGAGTAATAGAAATGGGAAAGTCGCTCATAGCGAAAGTCAATCCATAATAATTTTCCTTCTATACGAATCAGTTTACCTATCTTTAAGGGTTCCTGTAGTTTCAGTTCAACCTTCACCCTAGCAGTCCGCGAAGTCATGCCCTCTTTAGTATCAACTCGCACTTCGATTACCCGACCAATATCTTGCGCTGCCTTGATAATCATCTTTTCAGTAGTCCATTCCAAAGGCAGACCAAATATTTGTACCCAGAAAGCACAATTTGAGAAATTATAACAATGCAAGGGAGTATTAGACTGCCATGGCTTTAAGATTAGTAGGTGACCCGAAAAAAGCCAAGGGCCCCCCTCAAGGACACGCTATTTATCGGCAATATAATGGAATTTAGCTACATAGAAGCCATCTTCACGTTGTGAGATATCAACTCGATCAGTCCTCCAAGCTTTCTTAATTGTACTCTGGAACGCAGGGAAATTTACCGTGGGGTTTGACAGAATTCTGCACACCAAGATTAAGTTACATTCCGCCAATTTTGCAGGTGAGGGTTCTTCATCCCAAAATGCTATTTCCTTCTCTCGTTGTGAGTCGACCCGCACGTGAACAAAGAGCAGCTAGGCGGTCGAGTCACTATGTTCTTCGGTGTCCATTTCTCGACGGTATTAGCGGTTTAATAAAGCGGGCGAAGGGAACTTGGATCGCACTAAGAATACAGTCAGCTAAAGGCACGGATATACGAAGGCCCCACATGAAAAGGAGATTATGTCGAACGACTCGGAGGTAGAAGAAAACAGGGAAAATAAACCCTTAGTGAAGCGAGACCAAATTGGGGATGAAGACGAAGATACGAAGGGGATCATCTGCTTGAATCTGGGCCCACCATCAATTCCGGAAAGGATCGCGATAGTCCACGAAACGCTGAAATTCGGATGAGAGCAGAAGAAGACCGCCCGGATGAAGGTTAGATGAAAAGTGGGGATGGAATTTGGGATTAGGGTTTTAAGCCATGAGTAGCCATGGGTAAAAAACTCTACAAGTCGAGAGGAAAGTACTCTGCATTTTCGAGAGAGAGAATGAGTTAAATTTGTACTTAACTACTGGGTTCGCTGCTTTCAAAGGGTCTATGTGACCAGCACCGTACGCGAATTCCGCATCGGTGTTCTTGAGAGGACTCATTCGAGAAGCTGCGAAAGCCAGAAGCTGAAGTGAGAGAATCACCCGCGCAAAACCCGTAGATTGATAAAATATATTGATTGTGTATTTCACGACCCCTTATATTTCATGAACCAAATTTCAATGTTGTCCATGTATTACTAGTGATCTGCGCAATAAAATGCGATCAAGGTTCTTTGCATGAAACGTTGTGACATGCAAATCCAAGGTTTTTGTAAACTCTTCGTAGTTGCAACTCCAATGCAATTCAGGCACTACCCGTTGTCATCAGGGCAGACTCAATAGCTACCGGAGACCACTTAGGATGCATCAATTTGACGTACACGGCCACGCTAGTGGCGTGGGGGCAAGCCATGGAGGTTCCAGAAATTATATTGTACGAAACGTGCCTTGGGTCGCCTGATAACCAAGTCACGGACAAAGCTGGCGACCACGCCGCTAGAATGTCCTCGCCTGGGGCAGAGAGATCAGGCTACACACAATATATATGAATGTCGATACTTGCAATTATAATTAATTGAACAAATTCCTACTCAATTCTTAATTGATGAAACCGAAACAACCACCGAGGCCAACAAATTTATGGTCTCGGTGCTCTTAAATATGGTCGCTGTAGAATTTCTATTAGGAAAAAAAGATGCCCGACATTATTCACTCTCTGGTAAGTATCTGACCACGGATTGGTTCACACTTTTTCTTTCGGTTAGTAAAATTGGTTGAGATTGCAAAACGCTTTACCTAGTTGAGTTCAGGTAGTCAGAAACTTCACTTCCATGGGCTGCGTTCAGGGAGGCAGGCATTGGGAAGCTAAACGCCACATCCGCCTCTCCCAAGCCTTGCATTATTAAGCCAATGGCCCCTACTGATTGTTGGGAAAATATGACTTCAAATTAGGTAGAACAATGAAGACGGATCTTTAGAGTACTCAAGTTGAACTTTGAGACGTGATATCACTTTCTTTAATGATTTATTTGCCCTACAACGTTGCTAATGGTCACCAGCAAAAATCCTCCAGGATACAACAAAGTCTCATATGAGAATACTAGATAACAATTCTAGTTTTCTCCAAAGTCTCTCTAGGAAACAATTGAAAAAATGGCCGTAGTTTTTTTTTTTTTTTTTTTCGGAAAGAAAGCTCGAAAAGATGAGAATGATCACTCTATATCTTCCGAAAACTGACAAATATATTTATATAACACTCTTAATACACAGGCAACTCTTCGAGAAAATTGTAAAAATGAACAAACGTGTCCTTTCGTAAATTGCTCAATTGAACAAATGTGTCCATTCAGAAGAAGTTGAAAAACAAACAATTGCAATCATTCAGGAAAAATTGCAAAATGAATAAGTATCTTTTCTAAAGGTTATCTCGAAAAGACACAAACAAAAAATTCGGAATAATCAATTTTTTTTTTATAAATAAAATTTCGAATTTTCATTTTTATATTTTATATCCGAAAATTCTCAAAACAAAAGGCAATCTTTGAATTGATTAAAAAATGAATAACAAAACCAAAAAAATAAAATAAAATAAAATAACAAAAGGGTTAATGCTAATTAAACCGCGGGCACGCAAGCGTGCTAAGTGCGCCAAATAATCGCCTAATAATTCACGCACCCGCACGCAGGTATGGTGGGGTCTAGCCCCACCCAATCATTCCTTGAGATATACAAGGAAACCCCACACTTATAAATTGGCCCACTTCCTCCCACTTTTCCTATGTAGGACAAGGAAAACACACTTAACTTGTTTTGACAAACAAACCTCCAACAATCCTCCACTTTGTTTGTAAAACAAAGATTTAAAAATTAAAATTTTAAAAAACCGTACAACCAAAATTTCAGTAAGATTAATATACACTTTATGTATCTTTCAAGTTAAATATTTACTTAGTGCAAGTATATCAAAGCTCTATCAAAGTGACAAGTAACTCAGCTTTAAACTTGTACTTTTATGTAATAGAACTGGACATACTGCACATACACTAACCTCTTATTTCAGCGAGAAGTTCTATATTATTCCGCACTATTATGACCTTGTGCTTGATTCTGTTTCATGAGCTCTCTAAAAAGCAACCCTAACTTTCATAAGAAGTGGCACCACTCCTAAGCTCATATAGGTGAAGTATCTACCATGTGTTTCCGTTACTAGCAACACATTACAAATTTATATCATACTTCATTAAGAATTCAATTCAGCCTACAAAACATAATAGACAATACCGACTTCTTATATTAGAGCTACGTCAGTATCAAACAATCACATTCAATAATTTGTTCTTACCCATTAAACCTTGTAACTAATGATGTTCTAGAAAAATGTCGGGTTACCATTATTGGTGATTTCAATTAAAGGGTTTCAGCCCCATTTCTTGTGAGGTCATTATTACCATGTGTCTTGGTAAAGCCTTCATCAAATGATCAACAAGATTATTACTTGACCTCACATAAACAATTGTTATGGTACCATCTTTAATCAATTGTCTCACATATTCATGTCTTAAACTAATATGTCTAGACTTACCATTATAAGTGCTACTATAGGCTCTTGCCAAAGTGGCCTAACTATTACAGTGGATAGAAATAGGAGGCATAGGACTAAGCCATAATTTGATATCCAACAACAAATTCCTAATCCATTCAGCCTCCTTCCCAGCTACCGCTAAAGCAATAAATTCATATTCCATTGTTGAATGAGTTATACATGTTTGTTTTTTGCTCACCCAAGATACAGCACCTCCAACTAGTGTGAAGATCCATCCAGAAGTGGAACGCTCATCTCCCGCACTTGTAATCCAACTAGCATCAGTGTATTTGTCTAATACAGCCAGATAATTGTTGTAGAACAATCCTAAATTTTTAGTTCTCTTAAGATAACCAAAAATTATAGTAATAGCTCTTCAATGTTTTGTACTTGGATTACTAGTATACCTACTCAACTTGCACACAGAATAAGCAATATCAGGTCTAGTACAATGCATCGCATACATTAAAGACCCTATAGCACTTGTATATTCTAGTTGTGACACTGCTCTACCGGTATTATAATTTAATTTAATGCTGGAATCAAATGGAGTACTTATTTCCTTAAAACCAAGATGTTGAAATTTATTTAATAATTTTTTAGCATAACTACATTGGCTTAAAGAATAACCCTCACTATGTTTCTTAAATTTAATACCTAAGATAGTATCTACTTCACCTAAATCCTTCATTTTAAACATGGAAGTTAAATACTTCTTAGTCTCAATAATTCCAGTCATATTTGTTCCAAAGATAAGTATACAATCAACATACAAGCACACTAAGACAACATAGTCTTTAGTGAATTTAGAGTATATACACCTATCGGCACTACTATTGATGAAACCATTTGACAATATGATCGAATTAAACTTTTCATGCCACTGCTTAGGAGCTTGCTTAAGTCCATAAAGAGACTTAATCAATTTACATATTTTTCTTTCATTTCTAAGAAGAACGAAACCCTCCGGTTGTTCCATGTAAATCTCCTCATTCAAGTCTCCATTCAAGAAAGTAGTCTTAACATCCATTTGATTAACACAAAGATCATAAATGGAAGATAGAGCAAAAAGAACTCGAATAGAAGTTATACATGCAACGGGAGCATATGTATCAAATAATCTATTCCTTATTTTTGTCTATATCCCTTGGCTACAAGCCTAACTTTAAAAGTTTGAATAAAGCCATCAGAATGATATTTTGTTCTAAAACCCCATTTGCACCCAATAGGTTTTGATCCTTTCAATAAATCTACTAATACCCAAGTATTATTGGACATAATTGAGTCCATTTCATCGTTCACAGCTTCTTTCCAAAAAGAAGCATCTCTAGAAGACATAGCATCATCAAAGCTTCTAGGATCATCTTCTAAATTTAACATTAAAGGGTATTTATTTATCACATTATTATCTCCATCTCCTTCAACAAGAAAAACATGAGTAATAAAATCAGGACTTAAATATTTCATTTTCCTAACTCTAGTACTTCTCATTGGTTCAATCATGTCTTTAGAATCATTCGTTTCTTTCTCTTGAGAATCTCTTTGAGTTTCCATAGATTTTGAATTATTTTCAATAATTTCAGAACTTATAAAATATTTATTCTCAAAGAATTCAACATCTCTCGATTCTACAATGACATTGGACTCTAAATCAATGAGCCTATAAGCTTTACTATTTTTAGCATACCTAAAGAAAACATTTTTGATAGCTCTAGGACCGAGCTTTGTTCTCTTAAGATTCGGTGCTTGGTAGTATGCCAAACACCCTCACACTTTAAGATATGACAAATTTGGTTTTCTACATTTCCATATTTCATAAGGGGTTATATCATTTTTCTTGGAAGGTATTCGGTTATGAATATAGCATGCAGTAAGTAATGATTCTCCCCATAGATTAATTGGTAGCTTTGAATTTGAAAGCATACAATTAACCATGTCTCCAAGAAATCGATTTTTCCTTTCAGCCAAACCATTTTGTTGTGGAGTATATGGTGCTGAAACTTAATGAATAATACCATGTTCTTCATAAAATGAAGAGAATTCATTTAAGAAATATTCTCCACATCTATCTGATCGTAGAACTTTAATTTTCTTTTCTAATTGATTCTCTACTTCAACCTTATATTTCTTAAACATGGTAAATGCTTCATCCTTCAATCTCATGAGATAAACATATAAGAACCTACTACAATCATCTACAAAGGTAATAAAATACCTTTTACCTCCACGTGTTAGCATACCATTGAATTCACATATCACTATGAACCAAATCCAATAAATTCGAATTTCTTTTAACAATAGAAAATGGTTTCTTAGTAAGTTTGGACTTAGCACATATTTCACATTTATCAAATTCACCATTGAAATTTATCAAGTCTAATTTTCTCATATTCTTTAAATAAAGAATATTTATATGTGTCAATCTATTATGCCATAAAATTGAAGACTCGACAATATAAGCAGAACTAGCAATATTATTATTGATACTCAGTTCATACATGCCATCATTGGCATAACCCTTTTCAATAAACAACCCATTCTTCGATAGGATAACCTTGTCGAATTCAAACAAAACCCGAAACCCCCTTTTACAAAGTAAATCAATAGAAACTAGGTTCTTCCTAATTTTGGGTATAAATAACACATTAAGAAGAGTTATCTTTTTTTCCATAAGTAAAGTCTATCTCCACCGTGCCTTTTTCAGTAACCTTTGCAAGAGCATTATTCGCCATCAGGACCTCTTGAACATTTGAGTCAACAATCTTTTCAAATTACTTGAACATGTTCTTGTCCTTGCACACGTGGACTGTTGCTCCAGAATCTAAACACCAATCGGATTGGACAGTAGCAGAATTGATTTCAGAAACCATAGCCATCGCATATTTAATTTCAGAAATTTTCATGTTCGAAAACATGGTTGAAATCATGGCTACATAATTTCCTTCAACCAGATTTGCATTTGCCTTCACCGTCAGAATGTTATTGTCCTTTGAAATGCTCTTGCGGTGAATGCAATCCTTGGCATAGTGTCCTTGTTTGCCACAAACAAAACAACAACCCTTTTTTTTCTTCTTTTGTGTTCCCTTAAATTTATGCCCGCTTTTTACTTTGAAGTTCTGGCCGATTTTCCGTTTTTTATCCACAGCATTCACCTTGGAATTGTACAAAACAAAATTATCACGTAAACTTGACTCTTCCTCAATGCGAAGATGTTTCTGTATTTGCTTCAAAGTAAAGTCCTCTAACTTGTGAATTGGCCTTTTTCCATAGTCTTTCCAACTTGGAGGTAATTTCGCAATAATTGCTCCAACTTGAAAAGTTTCTAGAATATCAATCTTGATGGCACGAATCTTATTCACAAGTACTTGCAATTCATTGACTTGTTCTAGCAAGAGTTTAGTATCAATAAACTTGAAATCAAAATACTTGTTGGTACCTTGCTCCTCCGCTTTGTACTTGAATTACAGTGCATTCCAAATTTCTCTAGCCGACTTCATTTCAGTGAATAAGTCGTACAGACGATCGGAGAGTGTATTCAAAATGTGTCATCGACAAAATAATTCATCCTTCGCACGTTTTTTCTTCTCCTTATTAACCCTCTCAATGGCATCCACACTTGGCTGTCCTCTCTCGACAGTAGGCTTAGAATCTTCTATAGGCAACAAATTAGGATCCAGTATGTAGGAAATCTTCAGAGCAATGAGTAAGAACATCATCTTGTCCCTCTAGCGAGCAAAATTGTTCCTATCGAACCGGTCCAGTTTGACCATATCTTGATTCATGACTTTCATTGTCTCCGACTTCATTGTAGCAATATAAATCCTTAAAATTGTTGGGAAAATATGACTTTGAATTGGGTAGAACAATGAAGACGGATCTTTGGAGTATTCAAGTCGGACTTTGAAACGTAATATCACTTTCTTTAAGAATTTATTTACCCCACAACATTACTAATGGTCACTAGCAAAAATCCTCCAAGATACAACAAAGTCTCAGATAAGAATACTATATAGCAATTCTAGTATTTCTCCGAGGTCTCTCTAGGAAACAATTGAAATAACGGTCGTAGTTCTTTTCTTTTTTTTTCGAAAAGATGAGAATGATCACTCTATATCTTCCGTAAACTAACAAATATATTTATATAACACTCTTAAAACACAGGCAACTCTTCGAGAAAATTGTAAAAATGAACAAACGTGTCCTTTTGGAAATTGCTCAATTGAACAAATGCGTCCATTCAAAAGAAGTTGAAAAACGAACAATTGCAATCATTCGGGAAAAATTGCAAACTGAATAAGTATCTTTTCCAAAGATTGTATCGAAAAGACACAAACAAAAAATTCAGAATAATCAATTTTTTTTAATAAATAAAATTTCGAATTTTCATTTTTATATTTTATTTCCGAAAATTCTCAAAACAAAAGGCAACCTTTGAATTGATTAAAAATGAATAACAAAACCAAAAACTAAAATAAAATAACAAAAGTGATTAGTGCTAATTAAACTGCGGGAGCGCAGGCGTGCTAAGTGTGCCAGATAATCACGCAATTATTTGCGCACCCGCACACAGGTATGGTGGGGTATAGCCCCACCCAATTATTCCTTGAGGTACACAAGGAAACCCCATACTTATAAATTTGCCCACTTCCTCTCACTTTTCCTATGTGGGACAAGGAAAACGCACTTAACTTTTTTTTGACAAACAAACCTCCAATACTGATAGCACGGCATCACCGCAATTGATGGAATCACACAAGACGATTTTACCTTTCACCAAAGAGCTGTCCAGAGAATTCCTGATGCAAAGCCTGCAAGGTATATACTATAGTCCTTAATTTCATGCATAGTGATAATTCAATCTCTATCTAATATATACACACACACACACAACCTTAATTCAGTTGAATTAAATTCTTGTGCGATATTTGGGGCATGTCCTCCGTATATCATGGGGTACATCGTGTTGCTGAGGTCAAAACAAAAGAACACTTTGTGAATCCGTTAAATTTCGAAGAAAGTTGGAATATAACGATATATTCTCTCAAGATTAGGGCACAAAGAGATTGAAAACTCTTATAAAGAAAAAATTCACTTTTTCATCTCTTTTTCTTCTCTCTATTTTCCTTTTTAGCATATTGATGGCTAACATCTAATTATCACTAATATAAAGATGTAATTTTTAACTTAATGGTTAATACCCTAAAAAACCCTAAACCGGTACACGTATGATAAATTTACCCAAAACTATTATTTTAATCATAAAAAACCCTAAATTGGTATACTTGTGATAAATTTACCCCGACTGACCATAAAAAACCGTAAACTGGTATATTTATGACAAATTTACCCAAAACTAATTTATTCAACGGCTAAAAATCCAAAATTGATACATTTGTAATAAATATACCCATGTTAAATTGGATTGATACCATAAAAAAAAATCAAAAAAATTGTAAATTGTGACAAATGGAGAGTAAAATTCCAAATTGGTATACCAATCAATTGTCACGTATAATTTAACTTAATAACTTGACAGTAAAATTTAACAAAAACTAACATAAGATAAATTTATCATAAAAGTTAACAGAAACTAACACAAGTATACCAATTTAGGATAAATTTGTCACAGGTATATCAATTCAGGGTTTTTAATAGTCAAAAAAATAGTTTTGAGTAAATTTGTTATAGGTGTACCAGTTTGGGATTTTTAAGGATATTAACCCTTAACTTAAAAGCAAAATTAATAGAAAAGACAAAAAAAAAAAAAAAGAAGCCCTTAAAGGTAATTTGGCTTCATCTGCCAACAATCTCCCATTTGAAGACAAATACACCCAATGTACCAAGTAATTTTGCATCCATCTACTTCAAAAGCTAGTAACTGAAATTCATGCCTCTAAGATACTTCTCATCAATTAACATGAAGTAATTCCAATTGTAATAGTACAGAAAATATGTTTCTCTCTGTCTACTACCTTCATAGACATGTCAGTTAGATTCTTCAAGTCATCAATCTTTTGTAGCTTTAAGTCATTATACTTCAATGCCGACCTGATAAAGCAACGACACTTTTTGATATGTCTAGGACTTGAGTGATAAAGCTACATTCTTTGCTAAGCACATTGCACTTCAACTATTACTCCACAGTGTGCTCACTAGCTGCTTTCAATGTAACTCCTCCATATCATCTTGTAACTTTATGATTTTCTTAAAGATTTCCGTGATTGCCACGTACTCCGCTTTTCCATTGATAGAACCATTATAATTTGTAGTTGAGATACCCACCTTACTATTATACTTGCAACTGTAAAGACATATCCAAAGGTACTCTTACCACTATCTTAATCATATGAGTGATCTTCATCCACATAACCCTATAATTATAGAGATGTACTACCATAACAAAAAGAGTAATTTGATGTACAAGTTAAATATCTTAATATTCATTGTATTGCATTCCAATGCTCTTTGCTCCGATTTTGCATATATCAACTCACAACTCCCACTATCTGTGCAATGTTTGGTCTCATGCTCACCATGGACTACATCAAATTTCTCACTGCTAATGCATACGAAATTACTGTCATCTCATCTTTTAACGCTTTAGTACGTGAACGCGTGTCCTAGAAAAGTTTGAAATGAGTCGCTAGAGGAGTTGCAATCAGTTTTACCTTATCCATGTTAAATCCTCTTAACACCTTGTTCACATAGTTTTCTTGCGACAGCCATAATTTCTTATTTTTCTTGTCCTTAATAATTTTCATGCCTAAGAAACTCTTGGCCTCTCCCAAGTCTTTTATAGCAAATTACAATGATAACATCTTCTTTACTTTTGTGATTCTCTTCATATAAGAGTAAGCCACTATCATGCCATCCATATATAAAGAGAGATACACAATACTACTATCGTCATACTTGCAAAATAAACATAATGATCATCCTCACAGTATGCAAATCCATTTTCTTCTATGAAACTATCAAACTTTAAGTACCATTGCTGCAGAACTTGTTTCAAGCCATACAAGCTTTTCTTCAAGCTACATATCTTGTACTCCTTACCTTTAACCCCAAAACATTTATGTTGCGTCATGTATAACTCTTCATCTAGGTCACCATGTAAAAATTTCATTTTCACCTCTAGCTACTCAAGATGAAGATTCTCCACTGCAATTATACTCAGCAGAGCTCTAATTGATATCATTTTCACTACTAGTGAAAACATCTCGAAGTAGTCAATTTTAGCAAAGTCTTTGACCACAAGTCTCGCATTGTATCTACTACTACTACCTGCTTCATTCTTAATCTTGTACACCCACTTGTTTAACAAAGCTTTTTTACTTGTGGGCAACTTGGTTAACTCCCAATTTTTGTTCTGAAGTAACAAACTCAACTTGTTTTTCATAGCACGCTCCCATTGCATTCGAGATGTGTTTTTATTTCCCTCATCATAAGTCTCTGGTTTTTTTGAATTTGTATATAATATATGGCTCCAAACATTATTTGTCGGTGGATCAAAAGTTACATTTGGCTTTCTCACATGTGTGAACCTCCTTAAGATAAGTACTTCAAGATCGTTTGCATTCCTCTTGAACTACATCCTCACTAACAATAAACGACACCCGGACCCCTGGAGTGTCAAAAGTTGGCACAAAATGACATTTAAGTGCCAAAAGTTACGAAAGTGACACTTAAGTGCCAAAATCGAAGCAAAATTGATCACTTAAGTGCTACCGACGAAAAAATCCGACTAAAATGCTGACGTGGCAATTTTCCGGCAAGTTACGCGCAAAACGACATCATTTTGTATGCTAATGTGGCTAAACAATGTCAAAATGACGTCGTTTTGGTATAATTCGAATTTTAATATAATAGTTAATTTAATTAATTAATTTAAAAAAAAAAAAAAAAAAAAAAAGGAAAGGAGGAGGAGGGAGGCAGCTAGTGGCTGAGGGCTCAACCCTCGTCATTGCCACTACCGCCTCCCCTCTCGTCGCCGCGGAGGTGGGGGAGTGTCGGCGAGGCCGCTAAGCCGGGCCGGGGGCCACCGGGGCCGCTGGCCCTCGACCATGGCTCGCGGCCCCAACCGACCCTCCCCCACCTTCCAATGATGGCTAGGAGGCGGCAACGGCAAGGGCTCAGCCCCCACCCACCGACTAACTTCCTCCTCCTCCGTTTTTTTTTAAATAAATATAAATTGTTATTTTTTTAAATTTTAATTTAATTAATTAAATTATTATATTATATTAATATTAAAATTATGCCAAAATGACGTTGTTTTTGTGTATGTTTTGTTGATTCGGCATTCCAACGAGCCACGTAAATAGGAAAATTAATAATAATAATAATAATAATAATAATAATAATAATAATAATAATAATAATAATAATAATAATAATAATAATAATAATAATGCCATGTAGGATTTCCGGCGAGTCTCGTCGGATGTGGTACTCAAGTGTCCCATTTTCATAAAAAGTGGCACTTAGGTGGCACTTTCATAAGTTTTGACAGTTAAGTGTCCCTTTGCGCCAATTTTTGACACTTGAAGCGTACTTCTGCCAATAATAAACTCATCTCGAACCTCTCCTTTAGGTGCACTCTAATCTACGGGAACCATCTTTATGAGCATTGTGTCTAGCTCAACGTATTCTGGTTCTACTGTCTTCTTATGCTCTGTCTACCAATCTTTGTACATTTTTTCTTCATGAAATACCACATTTCGACTGCAAATGACTTTGTTATTCTCATCATCCCACAACCTATAGCCATACTCATCGTCACCATATCCAATAAAGATGCACTTCTAGGACATGGTATCATGTTTCTTCCGATTCTCTCCATCAATCAAAAACATATGCAATACAACCAAATACTTTTATATGTAAATAATTAATCATTTTACCTAACCACTACTCATGCGGTATTTTTCTAACACACTAGATGAATTCCTGTTAATAAGATAAACAGCTACATCAATTGTAACAATTCATAAGTGTAGCGGGAGACCTACTTGTAGTCTCATACATCTTGCACGTTTTAGAATAGTCATGTTTATCCTCTCAGCTACACCATTTTCTTGAGGAGTTTTAGGTCCAGTTTTCAACTCGTGTATGAATTCCCAGCTTAAATATTTTGTAAATTCCTTAATTGTATATTCACTACCATTGTCGAACTTTAAAACTTTAATCTGATAACTTATCTCCCTTTCTACCATGGTCTTTCACATTTTAAGCATCCCAAATACTTCTTCTTCTTCTTTTTCTAAAAGCATAGACCCAAGTTTTCCTTATCCCATCATTAACGAATGTGACAAAATATCTCTTACCACCATAAGAGAGTTTCTAAGCCGGTCCCCACACATCAATATGAACCAACTCTAGCTTCTGGATTTTGTCCTATCACCCATTCAATCGAAAATTGACTACATTTTGTTTTCCATAAATACGTCACAGAAATCCAACTCAACTTTTTGCAAACCCAAAAGTAATTTCTTCAAGTGTAACTGCTTTACACCATTTTTATCAAGATGTCCCAAATGATAATGCCAAAGAGTAGATAAAATCATCTATAACCACTATAATTGTAACCATATCAACTATATTATCTCCTTAGATAAGGTAAAGTGTATGCTTATGCTTTCCCTTTGTTACTACTCTTGCCCTGAGATTATTTTCTACTCTCCGCATCCAAAGGTTCTTACCATACATTCTTGGTTAAATCTACTTGATGAGATCAGATTTTTCTTTAATTTCGGAATATGCTTGGCTTCACGCAAAACTAAATGTCTTCCACCTGATATGTTCACAGTCACAATTTCTTTCCAACAATTAGACACATATGGTCGTTTCCCCCCACCACTTGCCCTAAATCTCCACTAGCATAATCAACAAATATATCTCTTTGTGAGATCAATGGAAAGAAGCATCGAAATCAACGAAGTACCTGTCTGTCATCAAATCAAACCCTACAGACAAATACAAGTTCTCTAGCAAAGGCTCATCACTAACCATATTAGCTTCTTGATTCTCATCCCGCAACATCCTTTTGTAGGCTTCACGTTGAAACCTTCGGTGTCCAATCTAGTGACCAAACCAACACTCGTCTCTTGCAACATGTCTCTATCCCCTTGATTATGACTTGTCACACTCGCTGAATTTTCCTCTACTTCTACTTTTTCCACAATTCCACAACTAATGTTGTCGAAGATGTAGGTGCTAGAAAACTATCTCCACCTAAGACTTTTCTTCGTGTCTCTTCATTTATGATATTACTCACAGCATCATCCAAAGTCAAATCATCTTTCATGATGCTCAAAATTCCCGGCACTATGATATTGTAGCTTTCTAGAAGGAAGCATAAAAATAATAAAGCTTGAAGTTTCATATCTAGATCTATGCCTATAAATTCCAACTGACCCATGACTTGTGTCAAACTATTAATATGCTCTACCACAAAACTCATATCAAATAACTTCATATTAACCAATTTCTTTAGCAAAAATACATGATTTGATGTGGACGCTTCTCATAAATATTCATAGAATTCCATGGCTTCTTTGGCAATTTTTGCTTTCGCGATGTGGTATCCCATATTTGTCAACCCTAGACGAATCACACCTATGCCTTTCAATCATGAATTTTTCATATAGATTATGCTGTCGGATCCACTTTCGCAATCTCGGGTTTCCAACTCTCAAGTGGTGCATAGAAATATTTTTGATAAAGATAGTCCTCAATTTAAAGTTTCTACCATCTGAAATACTGCCCATCGAACTTATCAATTCTGATTTTATCTTCTGCTATATCATTTACTTTCAATCAAACGTCACCGAAAAACCCTCAATATTCTTGATTAGCCAACACAGGCTCTGATACCAGTTTTTAGAAAATCACACGTCAATTCCAGAAAAAATAACGCACGCAAACAACCCACCCAAACAAAATATAATAACAAAAACAAAATCAAAAGAGTACACCAGAAAATTTATTATCAAAATTCATCCAAATCTGGGCTACATCTCTATGTAGAAGCACTCTCAAATCCACTAGACTTTAAAGAAAGTTGAAATACAACAATGATCTTTTCTCAAGATAAGGCACAAAGAGATTGAAAACTCTCACAAAGAAAAAACTCATTTTTTTCTTCTCTCTTTTTTTTCTCTCTATTTTCTTTTTCAGCATCTTGACGACTAGCATCTAACCATCGCTTATATAAAGGTATAGCTTTCAACCTAACTGAAAATTAATAGAAAAGACCAAAAAAAAAATCTTACAAGTAATTTGGCTTCATCGACAATAATTGGCTAATTTTGTTAAGAAATTGCATGTCGACTCCAAAAAATAACACACACAAACAATCCACCCAAATAGAATATAATAATAAAGAACAAAATCGAAAGAACACATCAGAAAATTTGTTATCGAAGTTCACCCAAACCTAGTTTATGTCTCCATATAGAGGCACTTTGTAAATCTACTTAACTTCAAAAAAAGTTGAAATACAATAATGATCTTCTCTCAAGATCAATGTACAAAGGGATTCAGAACTCTCACAAAGAAAACATTCACTTTTTTCTTCTCTTTTCTTCTCTCTATTTTCTTTTTCAACACCATGATGGCTAACATCTAACTATCGCCGATAAAAAGGTATAGCTTTTAACTAAAAAGCAAAATTAATAGAAAAGACCAAAAAAAAAAACCCTTAAAAGTAATTTGGCTTCACCCGCCAACGGCTACTTCCTTTTACCCACTTGGGAAGTGAATCCGACCAAGTGGTCCGATTCTTGGTTCCAAAAACTAGGAACTGGTCGTTCTAACTTGGTTCTCGATTCTTGGGTAGAAACCGGACGACCTAGGAACCGATCACCCCTAGTAGACTGCTACATGTTTAAGCATATGTATTCCCTAATTCCTCTTCCTTGTCATCTTTAGTTTATATCTTCTTCTTTTTTTACATATTTGATGGGAAGTACATATAAAAAAAAAAGCATAATATAGCATTCATTAAAAAGAAAAACTCAAAGAGGATTAATTGGAATAGCCCAATAATTAGAGAACATATTTAAATTGAATATACATTTGTAATTAACATTATTGCAAATTGCATTGCTTCAAGATGAGTAAATCCCTTCCCCATTCTAGCAATTTATTTATTTATTATCATTGAGTGTTAATTTCATTAATTGCGCACTGGCATAATCGCCCATTGCATTTAGTCAATAAAATTTAAATCAATTCAAGTTCCTTGACCAAAAAAAAAAAAAATTGACAGTAAAAGAGAAAAGGTATCGAAAGGGCATTAAAGAAATCTAGCATAATCAAGTTCTCAAATTCATTTAATCTCTAGTTCATAGAAGTAAAATACCATCTGGCATTTCACTTGGATTTATAATTTACCCACCAAAAACTAATTAGTGGCAACTTCGAAAATAAATTGATCTGCATGTTAAAGATTGAATCTAAGTTGCAATTTGGTATGGGCTTTGAAGAGCCTAAACTAGGTTGAATTTAAAAATCCATTAGCCAAACCTTGAGGTGGTTCACCGTTAAGGAAAGTCGGGTTGAGTATTGGTTACTAGATTAAGTTAAATATGGAAATAATATAGCGGGTTAGATTGAGTATTAGTCACTATATTTCTATTGTATGAAAACATATTAAAACGGATTAAATAGTTCAATTTAAATTAGACCATTTTTAACCCGATCCACCTAAACCCAATCCACCTGTTTGACAATTCCAAGTGCTGAAGTATCCGCATCACCCCAATTCTTCATACAAGGCTTGAGACTTAAGAGTGAAAAGATTCTGCCCTTAGCTTGAAGAAAAAGTCATGTCACCGAGCTAAACTCAGGGCTAACTGTCCTTGTTGATTGGTCTTGGCAAGCAATTAATAGCTTCACTCGAAAATGAGTTTTTTCAATAGCCTTAGAACAAGTAAAAGCTCTCTATGCGTAAATCTAAATGTGCCAACAATTCTTAATGGCCTAGACGCACAGTTTTGGCATTCCATTTTTTATTTTTTTTTTAATTTTGGCATTCCTTAATATGTATACATTACCACCAAATCGGAGATAGAGAAGGCCGCCTGTAGAAAATTTTTCTTCTAGTGACAACGCAAGCAATAATTATCCATATTTTATGGAAAATCACCTCTAGGTGACAGTTTATTTTCATTAAAATGTATCGCACTCAAAAATTCTGCCTAGAAGTTTTGTACAACAAGGCATCATCATTTTGATTAGACGACCGTTCTTCTGTTGATGGGCATTACTGGAGTCCCAACAATGCAATACATCACAGATACTGTTAAGTCTATTCCTTCTACATAACAAAGATTTATGTAAATGTTAAGTGTAACACGGACAGGGTATATAATAAATTGACTTTCACCATTGCCCCATCCACGGAAGTAGAAAGAACCAAAATGCTTCCCAATCACAATTACAATTGATACAAGAATGAGAGAAAAGACTTCATGGCAAACTTGCCCCGCCCACCTCAGAGGTGGTGCTTTAAGACTTAACCCTGCAGTACTCTGCCTGACCAAACTCGCTAGATGACTGTCAAAAAAATGAACTTGGAGTAGAATCACGGGATAGAAAAGTTGCTGCCCTTCAGGACATGTTAAAACCTTCTGAGATATCGGGAATAATGTTTGTCAGCAAGCAAACAACACAGACTTGCCTCACCAGTTTCCATCTCAGAGAAGCTGTTGAAATTGCATGCATTTTGTCTTCTCCATGCCACAATCCCACAAACTAGCGTTCACACAGCGGCAACCTAAGACTGAAAGCAGTTCGCCACACCAAACACGGTAAATTTGCTGAGAAGAACCCAAAACCTTTCAGTGGAGAACAGAAATATTAATGCATACTGAATGGGAGCATTAGCACAGCAAGTGAGCTGCTACCTCTAGTTAACTTCAAGGGTTCTCTATACCACCTTCAAGATTTCATGGAAGGCCTCTTGAGGTATATCAACAGAACCAACACGTTTCATTCTCTTCTTTCCTTCCTTTTGCTTCTCCAAAAGCTTTCTCTTGCGCGTAACATCCCCTCCATAACACTTGGCAAGAACGTTTTTTCTCATGGCAGATATCCTATACATAAACACATGGGCATTACATTAATCAAAGACCACTCAAGAACAATGTCTTTTAACTACTTGTGACATCAAAATTTAGTAAGAGCTAGAAAATTCAGACGGCTTTAGCTGGAGGCCGGGCAAGGACAGACCGAAAATAAAATCTTAATGGGGGGAAGTACGAGATTTTGACTCCATGCACTTGGTGCATAATTTATCTACCGTAACAGGAAAACTACCTTTTATCTGCATAATTACTATCTGAAAAGTAGACCATTACCATCTGAAAAGTAGACCTATTAGAATGGTAATACAAATCGCTAGGGTTTTCAATTTCACGTTCCAGAGAGTGATGCGCTTTCCTCCAACAAAGTAATGTAACAATCAGTATCGACATTCTAAAAAGTGACAACAAATGCATGTCTTGAGAGAGAGTTTGTACTCCCAGCGTCACATTACCAACTGAAAAGAAAGTCAAATTCATGTTTCTAATTTCAAGTACAAAATTCCCCAACTGAGATACAACCAACTTTAACTATCTAACATGATCCCACACCAAGTAATCATTCACGTGAAAGAGCCACCTCACGGACATAGACAACAAAAAATTGGCCAATTGCACTACTATTCACACTTGGCGAGTATCCTGAGAATGGTCAAGTGGGATTGAACATTAACTCATCTCATAGTCAAAGAGGGATTTGAAGCTTCTCTGCTTATCTATCAAAGTGAGCTAACAATAAAAGAGAGCTTTAGCTTGAAGCTCTTCTCCCGGCATTACTTTTTGGGTCTCTTTTGGTTTCATCAATTATTTTCAACTATTGGGAGGACCCAATATTATATGTGATTACTGTGGGACAAGCTTCAATGTTCTTCAAAATGTAAACATGGTTGTCACCAGTAAAATCTTGGCAAGTTCCTTACAGGGGGCAAACTCTTTTTCTGGTCACATTACGGGGACAAAGGCAACAATTAAGTATAATGAAGCACATATTATTTTACTCTTTGGAAGCCCATTTCACACACCCACGTTAGTCCCTTGGGCCAGGAGCCTGCAACTATATCAGAAGTAAAAAGAGATTTCAGTACTTACGTCTCCCTTGCAACGACCTTTGATCCAATTGCAGCTTGTATAATTATCTCAAACATTTGTCTGATCAAAACTGAGATAATAAGAGACTGCACTAAAATAATACCACCAAACAAAATGAAAGCACATCAAGAAAACTAAATCACATACCTGTCTATAAATTTCTTCAGCTTCTCAACCAATTCACGGCCAACACGCTGTGCCTTCAAGGTATGAACTATTGTCGCCATGGCATCAACAGTTTGTCCATTCAAGAGAATATCAAGCTTCACTAAATCAGATTGCTGATAGCTGAACCAACCCATCAAACAGATCAAAACCTCAAAGTGATAAACATATTCAAGACTCTAGCACTAGACCTTTTCCTTGAGCCAATATATCTCTAGTAAAGCGTATAATCTAGCCATAAGTTCCTTTTACGATGGAAAACAGCCAAGTTTAAGCAACACTGTACACTACGGAGGTAATTGTGCTACAAGCTGCAGGTCCTTCAAAATTCACTGACAAGCAACCGTTTGCCATATTATAACACTTCACATAGGAGAACAGTACAGTAGCTCCTGGTCACACCCCCCCCGGGGACCCTCTCTCTGAAACACCCCTAATCTCCCTCCCTTTCCTCATTTCTTTTCTTTCTTTCCTTCATTCCCTACTTCCTCTGCCAACTCCAAACAATTGGGAAGGGCATCATGCCCAATTCTTATCGGGGATAGTAACAGCAGCAGCACAAAAGGCTTATCTCGAGCAGTTGTAACTTAATGTTTTGCCAAGAAATGGACGAAAACCAAGCACCAATAGAGAGCCCCTGGGGCCATCACACCACTTCTAGTTAAGATAAAACAGAATATAAGTGTGAATATTCGAATCATGATCCTCACAAGTTCAATCATTCATGTAACAGACTCAAACACACAGAGATTTCACTTACTCTGCATCCTCATAGTCAAATGAAGCATATCCAGATGTCAAACTCTTGAGTTCATTATAAAAGTCAACAACAATCTCTCTCAAAGGTAACCGGTACTTCATAAAGACCCGTTGGCTGCATATGTCAAACTCAAAAAGATCAATCTCATGCATAAGTGAGACAAGATAAGAAATAGAAAACATGTGCACTAGAAACCATCTTCCCGAATAAACAAAAGGGTGAATAATGCTAAAAACAGTCATTTACAACATATATTAGTGATTCAACCCCTTCCCCCAAAAAGGAGACAGTGTGAACTGAAAATAACACACCAGCACGAGAGAGAGAGAGAGAGAGAGAGAGAGAGAGAGAGAGGTAGAGAGGTGGAAGAATTTGCTCCTACTGTCTGTCAGTCCAATGCATGCATGTGAAAAATCAAATTTACACAGAAGATCGTTCCCCAAGCTATCACTATTTTTCCCTTGAAGTCCAAATTAAAAGGTCAGGGTATTATAGGTCAATAGTGTAGATTTCTCTAAGAAGAATGGCTTTTCTATCTGTCGAGCAGAAAGATTCTTTTGTTTCAGTTCAATTTTTGCTCCTAACCCAAATAGTTCAGCACACGCATGCAGGGCAATTTAAACAACAGATATCAATAATTTTACAACCAAGAGCTTTCTTCCACCTCATGATCCAACAAAAAGGCAATGGTTTGGCACAGTATCTACCTGTCAATGAATGAGTATTCCAGCTGCTGACCTCGCCTCTCAGAGCAAAGTGTGATGACAGATCCAACATACCTTCAGGCAGATAGCAGATGAAAATCAGAAGTACAAATGATTATGCACTTCCCAGTGTTGAAAGAACTATTGATTATTTTTAAGGGAGTATGAGAGCTTACTCACTAGGAATAATAATGGTAGCTATAACCGTAGGTTCCCAGCAGACTGTCACCCGACTTTTGGGATTTGACGGCAACAAGGCAGGATTCTGAACTTCTAATTTGCTATAGAGAGAGAGAGAGAGAGAGAGAGAGAGACGAGTCAACCGAAAAGTTAGCTAAATGCAAAAACACACAACAGAAAGAGGCACAATAAATTAGTCTTATACCTTCCATCAGAATACTCAAAAATATATGGCACAGTTGGAACAGTTGAAATGACATGAGCTCCATACTCCTGAAATGACAAATTTAAAAAATGATATGAAAAAGGAGAAATAATAATAAGAGGGATTAACTTTGGAAAAAAAAAGGTTGATCGACCTGAAATGATTCCCACTATAGTCATAGAGCCATTGAACAGCATGACACACAGTCTCCAAATTAATGGAATCATTATTAAATGCCCCAGAATTGTTGCAGATAGAAAGTAATTTTTAAGACTACTATTCTTTTTGCTGAAGGCGAGCCTTGGCAAAATGATAAAGCTGTCACCATGTGACCTGGAGATCTCAGTATCAAGTCATGGAAACAGCCTCTTGCCATAATTGCATGGTAAGGGTGCGCACTTTAGACCCAAAGTGATCTGACCCTTCCCCAGCACAGCACATCGCAGGAACTTCATGCACCGGGCTGCTCACTTTTAACTCCTATTCTATCAACCGCCAATGGAAATCTGGAAATCCACATGTGGTCTTTTCCTAATGATAAATCTACCAAACCAACGATAATCATGCCTGATTCCAACATTACATAACAATCACACCCGTCTCCTTCTAAACATATCTACTGGCAGTGTATATAATGTGGTTACATCATAATATACACACCGCTATCTGGTAACTATCACCAACAAGTAAAAGAAGAGAAAAGGAACTCATCACATGTTGACATGTAGATTATGATAAGTTAATTGTGATTGTATATTCGTGAAAGGGAGACATAGCGTTAAAATATCCATATAAGGATTTGCTTGATAAACCATCTAACTTGCGGAAATCATAGAGTATCTGTATTTTTGTTTTGAATGACATAGGTATATGTATTTAATTGTGTAAATGTTGCATATTATTATATATGAGTCATCCTTCGATTTATTAAACAAGTTTTATCATTCTTCGAGTTTATTTAGTTTTCTTTCTAGGAACATGAAATTAGCTTGTGCTTCAGTTTTAAAAAGAAAAATCCGTACTCATCGGGTCTTAGTTATTGACTTGACTTCAAATAACATGGCCTATCTAAGAAAGTACAGACTTGCAATAAAATAAAATAAAAAAAGATCAATTTTGTCTAAAAGCTTATGGGAGGGAAAAAATCAATTTAATGAGTCATGCAGAGGAAATCATATGTTTCGTTTCCTAAGTTTATTCTAGCCTCCAATATTTGTATTTAGTTAGGGCAAATGATATATAATAAGCAATTTCCCATTTAAATAAGAAATGTTAACAAGAAAATGGAGAGGAATGCAACTGGAAAAAGAAATCAACATTGGAGTAATTATTAAGTGTTTTACTGAAGAATGTAAGGAAAGAAAGAGAAGTTATCTGAACTTATGACCATGAGATACATGATCAAGGAAAACAACAACATGAACAAGAGTGGGTTAGTGCCAAAGGGAACATTTTCTGATAGGTAATGAGAAAATAACATTATGCAAGATATTTATAAGCAGATCACAAACACAAGTAACTTGAAAATGACAATATTTGGAACGTTTTCAACAACAAAGATTAATTTTTATCGTGCCAGATATAAAGGATATTTTAGCAATAAACAAAGTAGCATGAATTGTCAACACAGACATGAATGCAAAACATTAATTGACAGAAAAGAAAAAGTGGATTAAACAAAGAAAATAAGCCACTCTGATATTGATGAGTATAGCCCCCTTAAAAAGCCCACTTTCATGTACTATAAGATGATCAACCTCTAATTATCAAGTGCACAGGAAGCGTCATGCTTATGCTTGCCAGGCTATTTTCATGAAACGACTGCTTCATTGAAAAAACAGCCATTTTAATCACACCAAAGCCATTAATGCACAATTCCATTCACAAGCAACGAATCCCTGGTATTTTGACCAAAACATTCTCAGAAGTGTTTTCTCATCAGCCCATTTGATCATAGGTGAAGATGTTCAGGCTTCTCCGTGAACATAGCAGCACCACATTGAACCATCAAGAGATAAACTTCACAGACCTCACCAAAGTACAAAGTTTACACGTTCTTCCAGCAAGTTTACTGAAATAAATTGCCAAGTTTATCTTTAGCATAAAATAACAAAGAATAAGGGAGAATACCTGTTCAAGCCGTTGATGAAAAACATCCATGTGAAGCAAACCTAGGAAACCACACCTGCAAGAAATATAAAGAATCATCATCGATACTACGGATGGATTGGAACCGATAACATTAAAGAAAAGTAGAACCAAGCTGCTTCAGCAATCAGAAGAACATGTTGTCATGTAGGGGTTGATTCCATACCTGAAACCAAGGCCAAGAGCTGTACTACTTTCTTTGCTAATTGAGACGCTGGCATCGTTGCATGTAAGCCTTTCTATTGCATGATTAAGTACCTCAAAATCGGAACCATCTGCTGGATAAAGACCAGAGAAAACCATGTGCTTTGCAGGCTTGAAACCTGAATTTAGGACCAACCCAAAACCGTTAATAAGGGCAAACTGCAAGGACAAGAAACTGTAAATCCAAACAAAGTCAGATTGGAGCATAAAACATGACTATCTATTGAAGGAAAGCAATAGACCGATTACAAGTAAGCCACCAAACTGAGTCCAATGCTTCCAGTAATCAGAGAAGAATATGCAGTCCACGTAACACTTATATCAGCTTCATTCACATTCATTAAGACGGTGCCTATTACACTAGAAGAAAGGCTATTCCACAGTAAGTGGACTGATTGCAGTTTATATGAAGGGAACAACCACAATGCAACTGTTTTATCGAGAAATTAATCTGTAGAATCACACACCTCATTTCTGCACTCCAACCAACTGCCTACTCATGGATGTTTTCACTACTGGACCAATGATAAAACTGCTCAAGTAACCCGTTCATCCCGTTCATCAGAAAGATATACCACAAAACATTTGGGGAAAATTACAGCTTATGCACCTCTAATAAGACCCAATTTTTCATCACTATTTTACTTTCAAAATAATCAAGACATTACTACCTAAACTTTATGCCACAAAATAAAATCCACAGTTATCACATGCTTTTAGTGCAAATTTGCCTAATACATGAAAATGTCCATTTACATCTAAGACGTGAAAAACTTTCTCAAATACTCAAATTCAAGTTTTAATATTTCATCCAGATGAAATTTTGATGTAATTTTTTATTAATTCTATTAGTGAGGTAGGTGATGTGAAAATGGACTTTCTGTATCAAAACAACGGCAAGTTTGGGGTATATTGACTTTTTCACAGATTAATGACAAATAGACAACCACCTCAAGCAATTTGGTTTTTTTATAAGATCAGTTTAATAAAAGGAAAGTAAATTGAAGAGCTTTCCTAGCGATGTTCACTTCTCTGTTCAGAGAGATAAAAGTGTTCTAATTGACAGGAACTCAAAACTTTAGCCTACCATTTTTAGGTAAAAGATGATGTCCTGCTAACAGTTCTTTGAAGAACCAAGTGAAATACAACTTTAAAGATCATCTTTACCCGATTGAAATTTTTCTCAGTTCAATTTTGCACCCTTATAAAATCCTACGATTTTCAGATTCCAACTACCATCCAATTTGGAGACAGGCCCATCCAACCCTAATAGAAAAAAGTGATTTTAACTACTTTGCTGATAGGTGATTTGGACTTTTTCCCAATAATTATCTCAATACAACAACACATAGAAACAGGTGGCTCAATGGCAGGTCATAGGCATCCAATAAATTTATGGGTTTCCAGTTCTGGTGTTTAAATCTTCACAGAAGCATTCTTGGATTTTATAGGTGCTCTACATCAAATATTTTAAGAACAATTTACTGAAATTGAGGGGGGGAAAAGGCCAAGCTGGCATGTTGTAGTAACCAGAAGGGTCAATCCTTGGTTCAAATCACTAAATATGTAGCCATATTACACTTTATTCTTTCTCAACAAAACCTGTTCAAACAGATTCTTGACATGGTCAAACTGCCCCATTTTGACTCTGTCGATGTGGGTTCAATCTGACTTTCAACCATAGTTGGTTCAAAGCCCAGGCGACACCACACCTCAAGCCAATTTCCTGCCAAACTGGTAAACTAACCAGTTTGGTCTGGTTTTCAAAAGATCGTTTGTCCCAAGGACAAAGGAGTGCAAAAGCTTTCATACAATTTTCTTAGTAATCACAAAGATGAACAAAGTTACATAACAAGTTCAAATTGTGTTCTCAAGTTCTCAACTGATGGATTTAGCAATCTAATCATTTCACGCAGAAACAGTTTCCCAGACAGAAGCGGCTATTCAAATACCAGACAGAAATCTTTAAAGAGAAGAAAATTCCAAGGAAGCTCTATACATATGCTTCCAATAAACATTACAGCCTCAGTTCTCCACAATATATATATATATATATATATATATATATATATATATATATATATATATATATATATATAGATTCTCTTTGACAAGTATGGCTTGGCAACACATCATGCAATTACCAGACCATTCATGTTGATATATGTAATGTAATTATATAATATCCTTTAACGAATTAATTCTCCCAAAGTCAAGGACCAAACAGTCCACTTGCATGCATATTAAGATGTTCCACTCGCCCTTGATGCAGTGAGCATTGCAGCATTATATAAAGTATAAGAAAGGTTCTGATCTTCTTTCCAAGACCTTAAAGTAGGTCATGTTTCATAACCACTTAAGAGCCACAGAAAAAATTCTGACAAAAATAAGTGTGGGTGAAGAACTGGTAGAGTTTAAGATTTCAATGGATGCTGGCATGGCTCTCTAGGTAGAAAAAACAAATCAAGATGCGAAGCTGTTGCAAGTTAAAACCAAAGAGATCTACCTGGAAGGGGCTCCACAGTGTTTCGGCTGTGATACAGAGTGTCTCCTATCCGCGCTTCTTTGGTTGATCGCATTCCACTAACAATATAACCCACTTGTCCTGTTAAAAGGACTCCAGTAGGGGTGAGTTCAGGATGCATAACACCTATATCCAGTATTTCATAAGAATGACCAGTTCCAGCCGAGGAAATTTTATCCCCCTTCCGCACAGTACCATCAACTACAGCCACATGGCAGATCACTCCTTTATATTCATCATAGTAGGAATCTAATAGAAGCATTCGCAGAGGTGAATTACTCTTCCCAGGAGGAGGAGCTATGCGCTGAATTACAGCCGGTAGCACTTGCTCAAGACCTTGTCCAGTCTTGGCAGAAGTCAGAAGAGCATCACTCGGGTCAAGATCAAACATTGACATCAATTGGGCTTTAATGCGTTCAGGGTCAGCAGTTGGCTGGTCTATTTTGTTTATTACAGGTATTATCGTGAGGCCAGACTCAAACGCAAGATAAAAATTAGCAACAGTTTGTGCCTGAACGCCTTGGGCAGCATCCACAACCAAAAGGACACCCTGGCAAGCTGCAAGCGATCTCGACACTTCGTAGCTGAAATCGACATGACCAGGTGTGTCAACAAGATTAAGTAGAAAGGCTTGAGTTTCATGTCCCTCCTCTGCCTTAAGGCCATCGTGGTTGTAATTATAAAACATTGTCGCCGTCTGCGCTTTCACTGTTATTCCCCTTTCCCTCTCTACCTAAAACAATGGAAACGCGCGTGAATTAGGCCACAATAGTAATGGATGAAACGATCATAGTCGATCGCTTCCATCTAATTCTACCACCCGAAAGAAACGCAAGCAGATAGAGACATTTCTGCTACATATCAAAATCTTCAGCCATATCCAATTCCTTTCTATTCAGCATTGAAAGACAACGTCGACCGCTAATTTCTTCGACAGGAGAGAGGAGAATAATCCCGCAAACTCAGGAAAGCAACAATCTTTAAAAAGCAGTAAAACACCTGCAGCTTGTCGAGGTACTGAGGCTGACCATGGCCTTTCTTGATAGTCCCCGTGAGCTCCAAGAGACGGTCGGCGAGCGTGGACTTCCCATGGTCGACGTGCGCGATTATGGAGAAGTTCCTTATCCTTTCCGGAGGGTACTGGCTCAAGTCGACGGCGCTCTCCTTGAGATTCGAGCGGGAGTGAGAACAGAAGCCATGGCTGAAGCCGAAACTAGGGGAGGAGAAGGCGCCGCCGCCGCCGCCGCCGCCAATCAGGCGGCGGTGGAGCAAGTCGAAATTGGCAGGAGCTGGGGAGAGCCTGGACAAGAGAGAGGGGCATTTCAGGGATCTCAGGGCGTGCGACGAAGCTCGCCTGTAGTAGCCCATCGAAAGGAGGCGGAGGAAGAAAGCGGCGGCGGCGGCGGCGGCGGCAGCGGCGAGGTGGAGGAGAAGGAGGAGGACGACGACGACGACGACGACGAACGGGGTATTCTTTCGGAGACTAGTTTGTGGGCACGTGCATTGCACGTGCCATCCTTGTATACGGATTATTGTGTTGATATGATATGCTTTCTTATGCGAGACGGTGGGCCAAAAAATAGTACAAAAAAGATAAGAAAGATGTCTTTCCTTTTAAGCTCTATTTGTTGAATCGCAAAATTGATAATTTAAAAAATATTTTTAAAAAAATTGATTATTTATATCACTAATAAAAATGAATAGAAAAAAAAATTATTATTCAAAAAAATATTTAGATATAAACTTTTGTCGATGATGAAAATTTTATTGAATAATTATTTTAAGCAACACAAGTAATCATTTGTATTGACTAATTATTTTTTAACCATTTATTTTATTAAACCAAAAAGCCTTATTTCTTATTCTTACTCTATTATTAAATGAAATTTAGGGGATAAGAGTAGGTTTAGTTTAGTATTTCTATTGGACTCTAGAAAATATAAAGTAGTTTAACTTAAAGGGTTTTCGGAAAATATAAAAATTGTTTGGTAAGTTTAGCTTTGAAAAGCAAATTTTGAGAAAAAAGTTGTTTAGTAGAAACATATTTAGAAAAGTCCCTCTTTTTTTATGGTTGAAATGGTGTCTCTTCACCATCTCAAAAGAAAACTTTGTACATATACATTTGCCTATGGCCAATGTCAACTCAAAAACAAAAAAAGAGAACAATTAATTAAGATTAGTGAAAAATGATTAATCAAGAGCAATGATGTGAGAGTATTTATATAGTCAACCTTACTTAACTTGGTAAGCTTGGTTGTTATTGGCATCGTTTCTTTAAATGTCAAAATTCATCAAGACACTTTGAGCATTTAAAAAAAGAAAAAGAAATCATCAATATTCCTCTACCGTAACATGTACATGTATAGTCCACGAAGCCCAAGCTATAATTAATCAAAACCTATCAAAGCACATTTAACCTCATTATATTATATGGTTTGGAAATTTAATTTTTGTATGCAGGCAATAAATATGCTTGTTTTAAACTTTAAATTGGTTGGATTGATCAGCCTACTATGGAGGATAGTTTCTACTTGCATTAAAAGAAACCACATTAAATGCTCAAAATTGAACTGTAGACTACCACGTGTGCTGGATCATTTTTATAGACAATAGATTATAGAATTTACCCAACTAGAGAAAGAGGGAAAAAAAAAAGTAAAAAAAGAAAGAAAAGAAAAACCCTGAGATTGTCTTATGGCCTTAAGCTCCTTAGATTTTTGTTTAATTAATGCGCTTCTTTTGTCCCCTTCAAAGTACACTTCAAGCGAGTCGACTCGCTAAGCGACATCTTCTTCCTGGGTGAGAAATCGAGACCATCTTCTGCTGCAGCACCTGATTTGACTCCTCCGCTTTCCCCTGAGCAGCTTCGTCGATTCCCCTCTCTTCCTCTAGCTTCTCCTTCTTCTCCTTCCTTCTTCCCGAGGCGAACCCACCCACCATCGGTTTTTGCTTGAAATTGTACGAATCTTGCAGATTCCCGCAAGCTTCATCCGCCATGTGATGCGCAGACGGAAGCACGCCCCGATATAGTCTTGGGTTTAATCCTTGTTCGCTCGGCCTCGCATGTCGCGCTTGGGCTCGCCCTTTGCGTGCGACCCGGGTGTTCTTTTGCCTCTCTGCTCCGCCTCCCTGATTCGGTTCCGCCCCCAGATTCCGAAGCCGTCCGTCCGAGCTTGCAAATCCTAATCTCGCCGATCTTGCGGCCGGAGGGAAGGTAAGCGATTCGGGTCGTCTCATTTCCTATCTGTGCGAATTGGGTTTTAGTCGGCTTGGTAGCTTGAGCTATTTTTAGTTTACATCTGGGAATTTGGAGTAGATCGCGTCCACTGTTCTTCGAGTTCCTTTTATGAGCTCTCAAATTGGGAACGCCTAAAATAGTTATCTGCCACGTGGTGAATGCATTGCGCTTGTGGTTGTGTCGTGGTTGTGAGTTACTATGTCAGTCTGTGGGAGGAATTTGTTAACATTTTTGGTGTATGGTTAGAATGAAGTCTTTCTTTGTTCATCTTATTAGGTCCACAAGATGATTCTCGCAAAGCAATATCGCTGCATACACTCATCGAGTTGTCAGTGCACGAAAGGACATCTAAGCGAGGACGTGATTTTCTTAGTGTTCCAACAGACGAATTGGAATCCTAAAGCAATTGCCACCCTGTCTCTTGTGTGCAAGTGGTTTGATGATCTTGCTAAAAGAGTGTTATGGAAAGAATTTTGTCGAACAAGAGCTCCTAAAATGATGCTCGATTTGCAGTCTAGCGGTAGCCACAGTATTGATGGGAACTGGCGAGCATTGGCAAAGCTGCTAATCTACTGTTCAGGGTGCAGTAAGGATGGCCTCTTTAATAATGTCCAGGTGCCTGGTCACTTTGTTTACCGCACCCGGTTTTCTAGGACATCAGGGAAGAGCTTTCTCATGCCACAATGCAAAAATGATGTTCTCTATGTGTCTGATCCTTGTGAACATCTAGACCAAGGGGATGAGGGGGATGTGGGATTTTTTCGTGGGGTTTTCAAGACATTCTCAAACTCAATGGCTAAGAGAATGCTGATTCAGAGGGGATCCCAGCTTCACCCGACAGAGTTGTGTCCTTATTGCAAAGCTAAGCTATGGAGCATGCGGGAAGCAAGAATGATACCTCAGAGTGCCAGCTGCAGGCTGGGTGCTTATTCAGACTCAACTGACTTCTATGTGTGCCTGAATGGACATATGCTTGGAAATTGCATCCTCTTGCCCCTGTCAGATTCAGAAGAGGCCTTTGAGTTGGAATAGTTTTAAATTAAAATCCAGGTATGCTGTGTTTCAAGTATACAATTCTGCTTTTCCCACGAGATATACCAAATATGTGGATCATCATATGGGAAAATCTTCAGTACACCGATGATGTTGGGACTCATCCACAAGCGGTCCCACTTAAACACACTTTTTAACCTCTTTTTGTTAATCATGGCTATTGTCAGCATATTAATTGAAGTACTAGTTGTTTTCAAAAGAGGGCGGACCATTGGCAAGTTTTAGAGCTTCACTGCATGAAAATAACACAGATCTCTTGTTTTCTGTAACATGTGTCTATCTGTTCAATCACAATTAAGTCGATCTTTATATGTATTCGAAAATATTTTATTTTCAAAAAAAATTCCTAAACAAATAAATTATCTGTAAATATAGCAAAGTGCATTTTTCAATTTTTCTCTACTTGCATTTTTTACGTTAGTGATTATTTTGATTTCTTTCTTTTATTGCCAAAGTGCTGATACAAAGGTAATGCCTTGCATGAACAATTCATCCACCTTTGATTACTAAACAACTAATGTTTCATTATTGAGTATCTGATCTAATTAATATCATTAATCCCATTAGGTTTTTTTAGACTTTTGTGAAAATTTATTGTCTAAATAGCAAAGAATAGTTGAGAATATACATTCAAAGTTACTTTTGTGGGTTAAATTGATCTAATGCGGAAGAAGACTTCAAGATGCTTTTCTTTTATTTTTATTTTGAAATTGGAAAATACGATTATTTGTGCTAAAAGAGTTCAATTACAATGGTACATGTAATTCCTCATGTATTACAGCCTCAACACAAATTATAAAAATGTAATAAGAACTTTCAATTTTTTATACTCTATAGTTGATATTTCTACTCTGAAATTTTCCTCATTAAGATTTTGCCACCATACAAGTAACCATAGTTAAGTTCACTCTACAATTATTACCAAAAATAAGATTTTCCTGTAAATCAATTCATATGCCACCTGTGTCTAGAAACTAAACCTGAATTATGTTTGCTTCTTCCGTCATACACCTTTTTGCTTTTGTACATGTGATGCATGAGGATTGGTACTTGCTTTAACACCAGCTTGTTGGAACCAATGTCATGTACCTGAGAAAGTCATCTCTAGATCTCTTGAATTTATAGTAGAACTAGTGCACTTTTGATGCTTCACGGATTTCCTCAGTTAAAAAGTATAAGTTCAACAGTTTGTGTTGTGAGGAAAACATTTCTTTTTACTCTTACACATGCTGTTCATGTCAAAACTTAATATCTTGGGCTATAACAGTGACCACGTGAACTGATTCTAGAAAATTAGGTGCGCAATACATATTAAAACATAAAAGGACAAAATGCGAAGGTCTAAGTGCTACATGAATATTATTGAAGAATCGTCATACAGACTTAATATATGCACAGGTTTTTGTTTAAAACCACTCCCGCTATTCTATAGAATGCATGCATTCAATTTCCACAGTTGCTAATGTCATCGTATAAAAAAAATTACCCATATATTGGGAATGATACATTTAAACTTGAAGCAAAAGAATGGGCTTTTTACTTATTAGACAAATTCCACCACCAAGGATAAAAATTACATTCCCCTGCCAAAGGAAAATTGTAGTTAGTAAAAGAAGCCTTGTTGAGTACTACAACTCTGTGAACTATTTTTGAGTTTCTTGTGCTAAATACTTAATTCAGTCATTTTTTTCCTAATCAGTCACCTCATTCTGAATCCTCAACATGTATTAATTTCTTACAATAGGCCAGCGCCAAGTATCTTCTTTGCTCATAACTGAAACCGCAGCATTCAAGTTCAAACTGGAAAAGGGTAACCGAGCCATCTCCAGTGATCTTCACTAGAGTTCATCCCAAGCATATTAAGAAGTAGAAGGTATTTTTGACAACCCATAAGTTGTCATCTTTCAGCCTATAAGGTTGATTCACCCATAGAAACTTTGTAATCCAAGAAGAGTTCCAGAGAGATAGATTATTGACACCTAGACCACCCTCTCCCTTTGGAAGACAAACATCCTCCTATTTGAACTTAGCTCCCATAGCAATCGGATTAGAGCCATGCCAAAATAAAGAACTGCACTGTTGTTTAATCATGTGCATGGCTTTCTTTGGAAGAATGAAAACATTATCTGAATAGCTAGCAATACTCTGAATGACAGATTTAATCAATTTCAATCTCCCGTTATAAGTGAGTCTTTAGCAGGTCTGGCTGCATACTCTGATCGTAATTCTATTACTTAAAGCCTGACAATCCTTAAGAGACAGCTTTCCAGGAAGGAGAGCAAATCAAGATACCTAGCTGAATGGGAATCTTCCTTTCTAATTCCACTGAGCCGAGACAACAGCTGTGATTTGTCTTTCTGAAATCCCAGCAGTTAAAAATTTCAGACTCTCAATGATCAGCCTTCAAACCAGACATAATGTCGAACTTCTGCAAAGCGTCAGGATTTCCGGAAGGTCCTCAGGCCTTCCTTTTGTGAAAATCGGAATGTCTTAAGCAAAAGCCAAATGAGTGAGTTCAACTTTCTGACAAAGAGGATGAAGACGTCCCATGCATCTTAGACAAGACATTAATAAAGAAAACAAGGACATAAGGAGACAAAGGATCTCTGTGTCTTATGCCCTTCTCCTCTGGAAAAGCCTTCAAGACTTAAATTAATCATCACAACATAGCTGAGTGAAAACATGCAAGCTACAATCCAAGCAATAAAGACTTCAGTAGCATCTATGGCACAAAGAAAATTCGATGTAAGTTCCCAGTTCGTGCCATCAAAGGCCTTCATGAGATCCACTTTCAAGAACACCTTGAAGAAATTTATCGTAGATGATGACTCTGAACAAGTTCAGGAACTAATAGATGCTTTCAACAGTATTTCTACCTTCAATGAACAAAGCCAGGCAGAGTTTTCTTCAATCTATTGAAAAACTGTCATGATGCATCGAATGACAGTATAGCAGGAAACAGGCCTGAAGTCACTCAATTTAGAAGCATTAGGAGTCTTAAGGACTGAAGCAATGACAGTAGTATTAATAGCAGCAAGCTGTTTGCTAGACCAGAAGAAATCTTGGATGGCATTCGCAAAATCTTCACCATCAATGGACCAAGCCACCTTAAAGAATTGAGCTGTATATCCATCACGCCAAGCGTCCTTTCTGCATTCATACCCCTTAAGTTAGTCTTTCTCTCATCTCTAGTTATTGGAGAAACCATATGATCACAAGAAGCTTCATCAAGTTGAAAACTACATTTAGATTGCAGACGATAAATAGACCTTCCAGTAGATACAGAGTCCTTTTTGCCAAGCAAATCCTGATAGAAAGATGCTGCTACATGGACAAGCCATGTAATCTTTGAAGTACCGAGCTTGACGACTTTGTGGAGAAAAAAGTGTTGTGCTCACCAAGCACCTCTTCACTTTTGTTTATAAAACACCTCCTTTGCTTGTTTTAACTGATTCAATTATTTTTTAATCTTCTTTTCTAACTCGAGAATAGGGGAATCAGGAGAATGAGCTGAATTAGATAGCTGCAAAGACAACTGTTGGTCTCCTAAGTCTGCACTTTCTAGGAAATACAATGAAATGCTTCTGGTTGAATTCCTTAAGCGCCTACTTTAATCTTATATGCTTAGAGAACAACTGCAAAGTAAGACTGTCCAGTACTAGGTTGAGTAATTGCAACGTAGCATATCCAACAGGCTGATTTGGAGATTCCTTCACAGCAGCAAGCAAATCCGGACTATTGCTCGAGAAATTGGAAGTATCTAAAAGGCTTATTATGGAGACCATTTCAGACATGAGTGGGATGCAACATGAACTATGATGCAGGAAAAAAGAAAAACCAATTATTAGAAAGTAGAGCCATGTTAAGTTTCCTCCATACATGTTCACTCTATTGTTCATCTTAGTGAAGAAGCTTCCAAATAGAGAGCGACCAGACAAACCAGATGTTTCTTCACCATTGCTGGATTCTTAAAGGATCGCATTGTAACCTCTGGCAGTGACTGATCCTGCAAAATTGTTCAAAGATATTCTACCCAGCATATGTGACTCATAGTTATGCACTGTTTACCATCTATGTGAAAAAAGAGAAGTGACAAACTTCATGTTGACCTCCTCAACTCTAGCTTCCACTAAATTATGACCTAATCTGCCAATGAGAAACCAATTTCTGTTCCTCCTTCCATTTATAAAGCTTGGAAAGCCCCTGATATTGCATTCTGAAATTTTGGTAATGAAAAAGATGCGGAGTGCCATTCTTACCAACTGTTGCTGTCTTCCTTGATCTTGTCTGCATTCGCAACACACTTTTAAGCATTTCATCAGCATCAATAGAATTTACGGCAGGAAGAGCATCCTGCTTATCAACCTTCTTCATGACAGAATTGGCAGAGTTAATATCACTAGAGTTAAGCTCAGTGAAAGCATTATCTAAAAGATTTGTATCATCATTCACCCATTGCCATACTCGTTCATTAAGAATCACCACCAACAGTATTATCTTGCTTTTTTGGTAAAGCTACTGCTCTTCCTAGAATCTTAGGATGAAGAAGAACCCTGTATCTTTCACGACAGCACTGCTAAGGATGGTTCAACATATAGAGATTTGCACGTCATTTTAGGGACCCAAATGTCCTTCCTCTTATTATTCTTCTGGCTTTGAAAATTAGGATTGAGACCATAGAAATTTTCTGTAGATATTCCAGAGAGATTTCCAAAGCGTTTCCATCTTGCAAGAAATGAACTGATCTGCTAAATCAGATTTGGGATCAACTTTGACCCTAGCAATTTCTTTGTGATAACCCTTCTCAGTTTGCATATCTATAAACAAGGGATACCTCTAGCACTTGATCCATTGCCATAACCATTTTTGCTATCTGAACGCATCATCAATATCATGTTTTAGCACCTTTTTGTTGGTTCTATTTTCTAATAACGCACAGTTGTTGGAAAGCATTTTCTTAATCTTTGTTACTGTTGGACAGGCTTCTAGCCACTGTATAGATTGAACTGCTGCAGTCAAGGTTCTACGGCGCAAAAATATTTCAGGTACTCTCTGGGAGTTAAATTTTGCTCAACTCTAGGATCGACCATAAACATCAACATCATCGTCCGTGTGGGTCCCACAGTCTTTCTTGAGGAATTGTGGTGTTGTGCTAAATGGTCTACTTCAGCATCACCGAAAATTTGCTTGCCCGTCGAAGAGTGTAAAAGAAGCATCGCTGTTGAATGGCCCAGATCTCTGTTCAGTTCTGAGTTTTGCAATCTAAGGGTCGAAGGCCGTGCATTGTGCAATATGATTATCTCTTTCAAAGCACCGTATTTTAGATTGTAGTAGATTATGTGAAATTGCAGTAGCCTATGACCACCGGTTTCTGAATATATTCTTGTTACCCTGACTAATGTGAGTAAATCCTCAGTGATTACTTTCGTTACATGGATGCCTTTAAGAAACTCATGGTTCATTTCAATCCAGACTCAGTGGAAAAACTCTTAGAATCGGATAAGAAGAATTTTGTTCAGCTTTTTTGTTTCAGATGCTACGTGTTCCTCTTCATCAGATCACTTTAGCACTTGGACCAAGATCTTGAGGGTGGGGCTAGTAATTATTGTTCGCGTGTCATAACCTGAATCTGTTATTATGTCGAGTACTATAATATTGTTAACTACATCATATAAAGTATGTTAAATTCGTGTAAAAAAATGCCATTCCTATTTGAGGGTTGGAGCATGGACCATGTCGCTTATAATTGGATATCTCGATGCGTAGACTTTGGACTTTGGACTTTGGTACCCTGAATTAGCTTTTCTTGGTTATTTTTAGTTTATATTAGCTCACTTCAGATTTGCCGATGACGTTAATCTTACTGAAAATCTCACATGATTTAATAGTATATGTGAATGGACTAACATAATCTAGGGTACCCAATAATTTTCTCATAAAGTTAGGACCTCAAAGGCTGGAGGCACAATCTTTTGCAGTGAGACCCAGGACCTTGGAGCGAGGACTTGAACCCCAAGGTTCAGCCCTTGGAGTCTGCTGTCCCTTGGGTCTTGAGTTTGGCCCCTTGGATCCTGGATCCAAACGATGTGAACGTTCTATGTGCCATGTGGCAGGGGAAATGATTGCAATAAATGAACTTAGATTTGCAAAACGCGGAAATTTTCTCTCTTGAAATTCCAACATAGATTTTTCTATCAATTTCGGAATTATTCGCTCGTGATTTATTTTATCAAGTGATGTCAAAAAAGGAAAAATAGGAATAATGTGTTTGATTTTTCACGGAAGAAACAAGTTGTGACTATTTCTATTATTTGTATATAGATTCAGCTATCAACACCTTAATACTAAACTAATTTGTTGTCTTTATTAATTTGACGCTCAAGTGCTCACATCAGTCCCATCTAGTTGTCATTGAGTGCTAAAACGGTCATCGGTTGGGTCACCAAGGCGAAGCGAGGGCCGTCTTTCCAACCATTCCGTTAAATCATCAAAGAAGAGCCCAAAAAGAAAATAGTCTTGACACGAAAGAGCAGTGTCGGTGCACAGCTATTAGAAGAAAACAAATCCTTTTTGTCGGAATATAATTTTAGAATAAAGTACCAAAAAATTCTCAAACGTTTATATTGACATATCAATTCAGTCATAAATTTTTCAAATGAATTAATTTAATTCTAAATATTTTCTTGTTGATGATCGCGGCCTTGCCTAGACCATCACCTGCAATAGTAAGGGCCACGATGGCTTAGATGAGGGATGCAACTCCCGCTGATGGCCCACGGGAGCCACAAATGAAATAAAATAAATAAAATAAAATTTAAAAATAAAAATATATAGAAAAAAAATTAAATAATTGTAAAATTTATCCACGTCAATACTGGTTGTGTTACTTAAGATGGTTGGTGTCTATAACAGCGATTTCTCACTAAAATTTATTAGATTAACTACATTGATACAAATGTAAAATGTTTAGATTAAATTAGTTATAATTAAAATGTTTAAAATTGAATTGTTACTGATATAATAAATTTGACTTTTTTTGTACTTTTCCCTACAATCTTATCATTCCATAGATAAACACTTCCTACTAATTAATACATATATCTTTTTTGAGATTTAGCGTGAATGCACACATCATACCGAGTCGTGTTCCAATTCCAATTGTTAAAAGGTGGATATGGCCATCCCCTTTGCTAGCCATCGGATTTCTATAGGGAATTTCATGTGAATTCTTTAAAATGCACCATGTTTCGAAAAAAAAAAAAAACAGTAGCTATTGACAAGAAAAGTACTAAAAAAAGTCATAAACCTATTGCATTGGTATCAATTTAATCTTAAACTTTTCAATTGAACTAATTCAGTTTTAAACATTTCCATATCGATATCAATTCGTCTATCTCGCCAATTTTGGCGGTCGGTGCTAATGTGGACATTGATCGATGGTCGAACGCTGATGTGGATGCTGGCTAGTGGTCAGATACTAACATGGCAATATTTTAATAATTTTTATTTTTCAAATTTTTAATTAATTTTTTCTTTTCCTTTATCCCTTCTTCCTCCTCAAAATGTTCTCTCGGTGGTTGGCAAGCCTCCAACGAGGCTCACCGCCAGTGGGTGATGGCCACGAAGCCCTAGCTAATCGCCGGCAAGGGCTTCGAGGGCTGCTGATAGGAGGCTTATTGGCCACCATGAGGATAGATCGAGGAGGAAGAAGGCATAAAAGAAAAAAAAAATTCAAAAAAAAAATTCAAAAAAATTCAAAATTTAAAAATTGTCACGTCGGCATTGTCGTTGATCGGCGTTCACGTCGTCGTCGATGACCAAAATTAGTCAGATAGACTAAATTAGTGCAAATATAAAAATGTTTAAGATTATATTTGTTAAATTGAAAAGTTTATGATTAAATTGGTACAAATGTAATAGGTTTAAAACTTTTTTGGTACTTTTCCCATCTATTGAACCCTAATTTTTTTAAACACTGAAAAACTAGCATGTCCTAATTCAAGCGACTCTCCCATCCATCACTTTTTAAGTATCAAAATATTAACAACCTAAACATGGGCCCTGTTTGAATCTCGGAATCCTCAAGATGCAAAGCGTAGAGTCAGAGTTGGGGCTTGAAAAATGTATTGATCCAAATTAGAGGTACAAGGCATGTAGACATTGACATAAAAATAAGAAACACATTTAGGCCCTAGTAGGAGGAAACTCCCGTGAGGTACACTCAAACGGACGCCGAGGATCCAAGGCCAGCTGCTGGCTTTAAGAGCGTTTAAGCCACTCTTTTTAAGCATCGAAACGTTCGGTCGTTTGGGGCCTTTCAAAGTGGATATAAAAGCAGACGGCGATGGTATTTTTAATGATGTCGACTAATAATGACTAATGGACAAAATGTCAACTAATAATGGCTTTCCATGACTGCGACATCGATTAGAATCCCAAAGCCAAGCTCCAATGCTGATATTGCCTCGTAAACGGACCCGAGGCTTTTATCCAGAATAGACGTGGCAAAATAAGTCATGGACAAACTAATGAGCTTTAATGCATCGATTGCAATTTCAAAAAATTATTCAACCAATCATAACTTATTATACGGATGCTAGTTCGATTATAAATTTTTTAATCGATTAATTTAATTAGTGTAAAAATTTAAGATTAAATTGATAAAATTAGAGAGTTTATTACTGAATTAGCATTTAACAATAGATTTAGGATTAACTAGGTGAATTTTTCGATGCAAGTCGACCACACTATCAATTGAAAATAACCATTTGCCAGATTATTTTGCTAATGATGCTTCGCCTCTACATTTTTCTCCATTTTTGTTATAGCTATTGTAGCCTCTGAAGTAGCTATTGGGTTAGCTATTGTTTCATCAATTTATTATGTTTTTTTTTAAACTAACGATTATATGAATTAATTATTACTTCAAGTTGATTTGCTACCGAGAGTGTTGACGTGATATAAATGTTTCACGGTGTGCTTTCGCCTTGCATCTTTCAAACAAATATTTCCTTCGAGCATGGAAGAGACGAGACTAGTTCATTGAGAAGAAAATAGCTACAACCTACCATATCATGCTAACCAATGCTAATAATTACCACTTGATTCAACCCTCCACATGATCAAATGCAAATAAAAACCATATATGTATGTTGCCCACTCGAGTTCGAGTTCTGACTTTAATAAACTTTTTCTTTCAAAGAAACAACCGCCTCGGCAACGTTATTGTTGTCAATAATCGTTTTCTAGAGACATAGAATGAAAATTATAAAATCCATGAAAAATTATCCCCCTCAACCAAATGTTTGACTTAAGTTGTTTGCAAGCAAGAAAAATAAAAATTTGAGCCAAATTACGCTTACAGAACATCCCATGTTCTTGTTCTTCCAATTAAATAGGAGAAGACAAAAGGTTGTAGGTGGTCTCTAGCGACATCTTAACTTAAAGCTGCAATTTTTCTATTGAACAAGCGTTAGGTATGGCTTCTTTAATTATGTACTTAATTACCATACCTGCAATGACCTAACATTAACACTAAATCTCAACATACATTCAAAGTTGAGTGAACCACGGATTAGGTGGTCCCGAAGAATCTTTACAGCCATAGACGACCCATGTTCAGGGTGAGACCGAGAGGTTGAATCCCCTTCTTCTTCAACTTGAAAACCTACTCATTTTTTCTTTTCTTTTTTTTCATTCTAGAGAAATGACACAAATGATCCATAAACTTTGGCTTACTGTATAATATGATCCATAAACTTTTTTGTATATGTTCAATTATCTCTAAACTATGTGAAAATTTTCAAGGTTTATTTCCAAATTTGAATTGATAAAAGAACAATATAGTTTGGAGACTAAATTAAATATGCACCAAAAGTCAGTGGATTATACTGAACAAATTAAAAATTCATGAACTACATTACACATTAGAATAAAATTCATGGACTACATTAAACAAATTAAAAGTTCAAATACCATTTCCTTTGTTTTATGAGGCGATGATGTAAATAGCAAAAGATTATTACCAACTTAAATTTTGCGAATTTGGACTCCACATTTGTGCCTTCTTGATCTTGGCCTATGCAATGGATATTTGTGATTATGAATTTTTCTATTCTGCAATTATCCCTTAATTTATGCTTATGTAAACGGGGAAAATCGCCCTACCGATCCAAAAAGCTATTGAGGAATTTGAAAGGTATCAACAATGGAGGAACTTTTAGGTGAACTTTCCTTCTTTGTTTTGAATGATTGTCCCGTCATCTTCGAGATAATATGCCTTTTGTTTTTTGGTGAGAGTAGGTGGCATTTTTGCTTGAAAAAGATTCAAAATGCATATTTCTTTTTATATTTTTGGTATTAGTAATGATGTGATATTCAGGTGAGCTTTTACACACATTCAAAGTTATCTTCACGACAGACTCTCTAACATCCGGTAATCTTAGGATCTTATTATTGTAGTGCTTGAACTAAAGATCATAACGAGAGGCAATAAAACTTTGTTACCTTGTCAGTTTTTGTTAACAAGAGTTTAGATGTCACTTTGAAGAAAGTATATGGAAAAGACAGTATTTTTCTAGGAAAAATTTGTCATTATTAAATTTCATTAAATTAATTCTCAGAAGAATCTCATTTAATTTGAAAGCTATCTATCCTAGCGAAGACTTTCCCACCATTCCCAACCACCAATCTTTCTTTTAAACCCCACATTATCTCCTAATTCCTAGTTTTGCAGTATTCTAAGAATTTTGTCATTGTTTTGTAAGAATGATGTTCCGTGGAGCTTTAGGTAATTTCCCATAAAAAAAAAAAAAAACCAATATTCCATCCAACCCAGCATCAAAGCGCAAGAGACAATCCACATTCACAGTGGGCGGAGCGGTCCCTTCGTTTTATCCTGCTCATCTCTCTCGTACCCACTTCACTTCTCGCTCTCCATCTTCGTTCTTCACTGTGCATCACCAGTAGCTCGCTCTCTCTCTCTCTCCCTCTTCTCTCAGGTTTGTCTCAGATCTACCTAGCATTTGCTTGTGGGTGCTGCAAAAAACTTGTCTGCTTTCACCCAAGGAGCTCGGATCCTGTTGGGTGGCTGTCGCCTTCGCGTTTGTTGTTGGCATTCGTCGACTCTTCTGCGAATTGGGCCCATTGGGTTTTTTCTTTTATTTCTTTTTTTTTTCCTGTGTGTGCCGTTGTTCGATTTCTTGATTCCCGTGGAGGTTGGCTGTTGTTTGATTGAATTCCTGCATCGTTTGCTTTCTTGGGTTTTGTGAAACTGTGCTTGGGTTTGAGGGCGAGGTGCACTTTTGGTTTTCTGCTCTGCATTAGTCCTTTCGTGGTAATGATTGGGGTTACTGCTTGTGGAAGCTGTTGTTCTGGGAGGTGGTGCTCGTTGGATCTGTTGTCTGGACTTGTCCCGAATGTAATCTTTCAGTTCTGCTTGGTTAATTGGCACAGCCTCGCTATGGCTGGGGGAAGCTCGCCCCCGCTGGCCACCGGGAAGACATTTAATGCTTAGTGAGAATAGAATGTCTGATGTAAACTCACAGCGGTTGCGATTTCTCCTGTCTCCCTTTTTCATAGTGCAATATCAAGTAGCTATTAACCAATTAGAGTGTTAAGGAAACATTGTTGCTTTTGTTGCGGAATGCTACTAGTTTCAATTCGTCAAACTTTTTATTTTGGATATTGCTATTGAGTAGAGATTTCATAATGTGGTTGTGCTTTCAAAATCTGGTGAAGTTCTTAAGTCTGTTTAGTCTTCTTGCTGTTTCATTCTCATTGCTCTCTCAATCTGTTGAATTTTGCAGGCTTCTGCTTTGTTAGTCACTAGGTCTTGTATTCAATGGGTAAGTCAGGAGGCAAATGGATCAAGCAAGTACTTTTCGGGAAGAAATCATCCAAATCTAGGTTGGTCAAGGTAGGAATTTCTTTACTCAATCTTTTTGCAATGTCTGTACTTCCAACTGTCCCAAGGTAAGGTTTGTATTTTGCAGTTTTTACTGTAGGAAAAAAGAACTCCCTAAAACAAAAGGAAACGTAGGATTCTAGATTAGTAGCTCGGGGAAAAATTGATTGGACCAGACATATATCCGTCCACTTTACAGATTTGTGGGAAACAGACTTCTTGTCCGATAAACGTCTTTGCCCTTCGAACACTCTTCCGCTTTTTGATTTATGAATGTATTTTGACAATATGGAAATTTTTGCATTCAGCATTCTAATGATGCGCAAGGTAGACCATCATGCTGCCATGTTTGGCCTGATTGTTTTCTCTACTGCAACGGATTCTCTTTATTGCAACTTAGTTCTCAGTTGAGTTGACAGTTTCACAATGGAAAGGAAATCTCAGTCTAATTGAAATAATACTGTCAGCTTCTGGCTCAATTAAGTTCTTGGTGAAGTAGCCTGTTTCACAATGGCAAAGTAATTGTCCTCGTGGTTGAAGTCAAATTGTCTGCTAGCATTGGTATAAGTGTGTAGCATCCTTTTCTCTGTCTTCGTGTGCCTATCTTGAAACATTATCAATCAGTGGTAATTATTCAATTTTATAATCCTTTTTAGTTAAATAGTATGTGGCATTTGGTGGTTCCTGTTTCTTCTTTATGTGGTTCCTGTTGCTTAGCTGCTCTTTTGTAGTCTGAACTCTGAATGCAGATATGTTTTAATGATGTTGTAATTTTAGTTAGCGTTACCTACAAAGTGCGATCAAGTCCTAATATGCGAACACAATTTCTTGTGAAGAAAACCGTGACAGAAAAAGAGCCAGTCGCAGCCTTTGATGCATCAACTGAAGATTTGGCTCCACAATCTTGCACTCTTCCAGATGAATTGCCCCTCACTGGCAAAAGGATGGAAGAAAGCTTGGAGTTAGGAAAGGGAGGTAATCATGACGTAGGACAGAATGTGGTTCCCTTATCGTGTGGTGTGGATAATGTGGGTTTTGAACGATTAAACATGAGCTCTGCTGAGATAATCAGACAAGAAAAGGCTGCTTCAAAAGTGCAGGCAACTTTTAGGGGATACTTGGTGATGCTCTCTCTACTCTTAGTCCATCCTTGTGAATTTATCTCAATATTTTGCTTATATGATTTAGCTATAACTTGTGCAGGCACGTCGTGCATTTCGTGTTCTAAAAGGCATAATAAGACTACAGGCACTTATTCGTGGACACCTAGTTAGGCGACAAGCTATTGCTACTCTAGTCTGCATGCGGGGCATTGTCAATCTCCAAAGGCTGATTCGTGGTCGAAAGGTAAGAATGTTCCTCTGAGGGCTTCAAATGCATCCAACGATGTCCCGTATATATTCTTGAGGCAGTGGATAAAATTTGATGCGGAATTTTGCTGATTCTTCTTTATTGGGAATAGGGGATTTGCGGGTTGAAGCATGCAGTTTGCTGGAAATCTTACCGGTGGATAGCAAGAATTGTTAGATTGTTTCTATATATAAAAGAGTCCGTGTGATTATAAATTCAGGAGTTCAGTGAGCAAATATTTCCAATTCAAAGAGAACAAGCAAGAAAAGGAGCGACCTTACTATAGATTGCCAGCTTAGTTTCGTGCCATTGCAAATGTTAAAGCTGGAAACACCATGTGTCTCTTGTTTTCTCTTTATCTTTTCTTTAGAAGTTATAAGAAGCTTTGCTCACTATGAACCTGCACATCTTATTAAAGCTGAGAATGCTGTATATGAGAATGATATTTGGCAATCACATAAATTTTGATTTCAGAGCACGCGTTGCTCATAGTTTTGCTTTTGTATCTCCAGTTCTCCATGTCATGTTTCCATTGTTTTCTTCAGGATACACCTCATGTGAAGTCATATGATAGAAGTACTAACTTTAAGCCAGAGAAGCTACTGAAGAATTCTTTCATCTGTAAGGTATTGTGAAATTCCTTGCTACTCATTCAGAAGAATGAATTGTACTTTTTCTTGAGTATCTTTTGACCCAATGAACAAGATCCAGTGAAAGTTTTTTGCCGAACTTCACGTATTTATGATAATCAATCTAAGGTAACCCATTAAGGCATTAAATCTGGCACTTTATGATGGATAGTTATACATTGTCCAATGAATGTCAGATCAAGTACTGATCCAAATGCAGGCCTAATACAATTCGAAAATATGATTTGCCTTTAAGTAGCACAGAAATTTGTGGGGGCCATGTCTTTTCCTACATGTAGCCATGTGATGCTCTTAGTCCCAGGTTGTATATAGTTCAAGCTGTTTCAATGTCTGTTATTTCCCAAAGTGAAATGCTCAGCTAAGTAGGTTCAATTTAGCATGCTCACACATGCAGTGAATGTAAGAATCATATAACAGTTGTGTCAACTAAAATCTATGCTGGGCATCTATTAGAGTTCTACAAATATTTGTTTCCATTTTTGAATTTGTACTAAAGCTTATGCCATATTGCTGCTTTAGCTTCTTTCATCAACTACTGCTGTGCCCCTGAATATCCATTATGATCCGGTTGAACCAAACTCAAGTGAGAACTGGTTGGAACGCTGGTCGTCAATCCACTTTTGGGAACCTCTTCCACAACAAAAGAAAGCTACTGGGTTGAGGTTTCAGAAGCAACAGAGCAGTACTCCATCTGGAGAAACTGAGCGAAACAGGACAAGGCGTGTTAGCCGAAGAGTTCCCATTTCAAATGGTGACAATAATTCAGTGAAGCCTGCAACTGATACTGAGAAGCCTAACCGTAAACCGAGGAAAACTATAAATCATAAACCAGAACAGGCGCAAGAACAGCCTCAAAATGAGCTTGAGAGGGTAAAAGGGAATTTGAGAAAAGTTGCTGCGGCTAGTAAAGAGGCTCATGAAAATTCTGAAGCTCTGCCAGAGAAGCCAAAGTCAACTCTCATGGATTCAACCTTCCAGTCTCCTGATGCAGATGGGAAAGTTGTAGAAGATGTTGCTGAACTACAAATTGTTGAAAATACGGTAGTTATTGGAGATTCCTCATTAGTTCAGTCTGAAACTCCTCCAAAACCTCTGTCTGTTGGTGAGTCTGTCGATGTGCTTCTTGATGAATGCCCTGCGATTGAAGCCCAATTATCCATAAATGATGAAAAGGGTGATGAAACTTTGGCATTAAATGAGGGGCCGACTCTGAAGGAAGATAATACTGCCAAAATGAGCCAGAAGACCAAGAGGAGGATGTCTTTCCCAGTGAAAGAGGAATTATCAGAGAACGTTTCATTGAATTCTCCTACAGTGCCTAGCTACATGGCTGCAACTGAATCTGCAAAGGCAAAGCTGAGAGCACAAGGATCTGCAAGGATCAGTCAAGATGGGGTTGAAAATGGTTTTGTCAGGAGGCATTCTCTGCCATCTTTGAACAATGAAAAGTTGAGTTCAATGTCACCGCGCATGCAGAAGCAAGTCCAGGTAAATGGAAAAGGTGGAAGCAGAACCGACAGATCATTGTTGTTATCTAGAGATAGTACTGGTAAGACATTTCTCTTGATGCTAGTCATTGCTTGGATTTTGAATATTCTTACAACAATGGCGAACCATTTTTTCTCTTAGTAACTGTTGACTGTTGTTAACTTCTATCTGGGTGGACAACACAGGTATGTTATGAGTACAACGATTTGATAGCTGAGCAAAAATGCCTGATGGCCCGAAAACCTGGATTGGACTGCCCCCGTACTGGCCTAGTCTTTTTTTGGCTCTGATAGGCTTGTGCTGGGCCACCAGATTTGAAATAAATTTTTATTTCTTTTAATTCAGGCTCATCTAGTCTTTCAGGTTTTAGGTAAATGATACTCGATTGCCTGGACTGGCCCTAACTACATGTAGAATACATAAATCTACTTTTAAGTTTAAAAAACCCTAGTACAACGCTTCCCCTAACTTTTTTCTCCCTCACACCTTCCAACTCTTGATGGTCTCTGTAACACTTTGCCTCTCTCTTCCCTAACTCGCTTGTGACTCACCCACGAACCACTGAGCCTCCACTGTGCAAGTGTGAGCCACTATCTCGTTCAGTGGCACCACAAGCTGTGGCACAATGACTCCACTCATTGTTGCCTCCGTCAATATCTTATTGTCACTCTCTCTTGTTATGCACGAACACTCTTTAATGGGTTTGCTGTACAGTAAAATGTATAGATCTGGTCTCTTCCCCCTTCAGTTTGTGTACTTGGATAATTGTCGTTTATAAATCTGCTCTTTAATTTCTATTTATCGAAGAAGATATATGAGCACATACTTTTACTCAGATCTTTTTCTAAAGAAGGGGGAACACAGTTCCATTTTCAGAACAGATGGCAACAAAATTTTGGCATTTCCAGAAATGTGTCTTTTATAGATTTTGGGCTTTAGCCTGGACCAACCGCCCTGAAATGGCTTGGTCCCATTCCGTCCAGGCCAAGATCTGGGGCTGAAAGGCCCGGACCCAAAAATGGTCAGGGTGGAATGGCAAAAGCCTGCCCTCCTGCCGGTGCGGCCCATGCTTAGTCTGGGATAATGAGCTAGCTGTTCTTGCAATTACCTTTCACAGGTGCACTTGCATCATTTGATTGGGATCTACTTATGTGGAACTTTTCTTTCTGGTGACATTTGGGTAAAAGCATTGTTCTCCCAATGCTGTTGCCCTTGAAAAAGAAACAAAACTGGCTATATGGGTAATCCATTTTAGCTTGACTCTTAGTCATCTCTTTGTTTTTTGTTTTCGTTTGGGCAATGCTAGCTTTTGTTTTTGCTTGTTTTGGGGCAACACTTTCTTGGCCGTAGCTAGAATAATCAGTTGGCAGTTTCATGCACTAGCCATTTCTCTGTTCATCGTGTCTATGTTAAAGTCTGATCTTCTGATTGTCATGCATTATGCCAAATTTCAGAGAAACCAGGATGGAGAAGGTGATTGGACTCTTCCTCAAATCGTTGAAGGGATAACTGGCAGATTAAAGTGGTTATATGTGGAGTGCTTCCAATTCCTTTGTCATTTCTTTCTGTCAATGTATAGCCATACGTAGGTTCTAGCGGGTCTTGTTTGTGTGTACTGATCATGTGAGTTATCTTCTACTTTAAGGTTTTCGATAGAAGTTGAGAGGTGAAGATCTTAAGGTTTGTGCCTCCTCAGTGGGGAACTTGTTTAATTCTGTTTATTTGCGTTGGAGGTCCTGTACACAGTTCATGGAACAATTGAAAACTTATGCATTTGAAAACCTTCCTCTCCTTTTATGTCGTCCTGGTTCCCACCATACTGGTCTTGTCACATGCAATAAATTGTCCAGTTTGAGCCATAGATACTCCGCACCATCAGCGAACCAAAGTCCAGGGTTAGCGAGCTCATCATTGCAGCTCCATCGAGATGCTAAAAGTCACGAAGTTTATTTGCATGAGGTATCTACGTTACGGTTAGGCAACAGGAGTTTGTTTCATATCAAACTCTGGTCTTTTCTTCTGGAAATGGAATGATGGTGAAGCCTTACATATCTGAAGTGAGTCTTACTATGAATTTACGGGGTCAAGGAGCAATGTTGTAGTTCCCTGCCCTGACGCCATTCAGAGGATAGGGTGATGGAACATGAATGCAGGTTCTTTGTCGACATGCTAATGTGATATTCTTCGGTCACAAATTTAAGTTTCCTTCCTTACAGTACGAGGTGTCAACGGACGAGGACACTCTCATGGGTTCTTGCATTATCATATCCTGTGGATTCAAACCTAAGATGAAAGACCGTCTTCCGGTATAGTGACTGTGCGGCATCGAGGCCATCTTAATGATGGTGGTTGGGTGGTGAAATCTGTCGACGCTATCTACGGCCACCCAGCCCACACGTTTTGCTCTTGACTTGGTGTGGCCGGACGGAGGCTGCCGTCCCACTCTACGAAACCTGGCTTCGGATACTAATTGAAGAAATCAATGGATATTTTAAGAGTGGAGTTCAGGTATGATTCTTGATTTTCGTTATTTTCTGAGGTGAAGACATGGTTCCTGGACTTGTTCCGATAATTCAATGTTGTCTTTTTGGATTTATTTTTGTGAAATCGAATGGTTTTTATTGTATCTTTGTCTGTTCACTTTAGTCTTTCCTTCGAATGTTTGGACCAATTGCAAAAGTTCATGCTAGAGCCAGATGAGTGCAAGAAATGAGAAGGAAATAAAGTATATAGTGTATGACTTGAGTCCAAAGCCTTGCACACTCAAGGCAAAACTAAAGGATCAATCAAAGAGTCTCTCTTAATTTGTATTGAAATAGTGACCGAGTAAAACTAACGGATCAATCAACAGAGTCTCTTTCAATTTGTATTGAAATAATGACCGAATGAATGAACTGACCATCGGCCTACACCACATAAAAAATTGTGTACGATGCTCATTTAAGTGCTAAAAAGTTTGAAAAACGATCATTTCAATGTCAACATTGATTTGATCGATCGGAAATTCAATGTGACACTTTTTTAATTAATTTTTGAAGCTAATGTGGCTCGCTAGAGTATATAGTTAGCATCCAAACAACAAAATGACGCCGTTTGGTATATTTTCCCCAACTAAGAACCATAAATCCCCAAATTGAGAGAGAGAGAGAGAGAGAGAGAGAGAGAGAGAGAGAGAGAGTAGGCGTGGGCTTCCTCCTCATCTTCTTCCCTTACAACACCAACACCACTCCACCTCCGATTCATCCAACATTGTCGACAAGTCCAAGCTCTTCTCCTCCTTCTCCTTCCCCCTTTAGAAGGACCCACTCCTTGAACAGAGCCCACTATCTCCATCTGCACTCTCCTTGTCTGCTTCACCCTTCTATTCTTCGCTCTCTCCACCTTTGACCTCCTTTCTTCCTCATTCTCCTCTGCCCTCGCCTCCTATTCTTCCCATCGCTTCTTGCCCAAGCAATAACCTCAGCCTCTCCTTACTCACTTGATTAAGCAACTATGATGGTGGGTGAGCGACCATGGCTGAGTGAGTTAACCTTGATTTTAGTCCCATATGAGCTATGCGGCATTGTTTTTATGAGGTTATTCATGTATGACGGCAAAATGGCGTCGTTTTTTAAGAATGACGGAAAATGACATTGTTTAAAAGCCAATCAACCTTTTTTTTTTCTTATAAAAAGCTACGTAACTAATTTCACATGAATCTCTTGTTAGTGGCATTAATTTTTTTACATCAAAATGAGCACCATACACAACTTTTGCTACTTCTATTGCACTTTCCCCACCACCTACTTTATGTAGTCACAAGACTCATTACTTAACAAGTAAACTAGTGTTAAAAATGTTAACAATAAAATGAAGAAAACTAAAAATCCCTAAGTAGATATGTAAATTAAAATGTTTTCTACCTAAATAAGACGAACTAAATACTTGTGAAGTGTATCAAGACGCAAATCTTGAATTCTCAATTAAGGGGCACTTTGAAATTTGCTCGTTTAGGTTTCTAAAAGTAAATTCCAATATAGAAAATTCCCTACACACAGGCAATTTAAGCGCAATCTAGAAATTGCTAGTTTAGGTTTCGATGATCGATTTAGTCCTGGAAATCACCTGCAACTTGTTCCCCATCAAAAATCCCCTTGCACACATAGCGGCAGAAGAGAGGAAGGGTTGCAACCGTCAAGTTTCAACCCTTCCCTCGGGGCGTCTTCTCTCCATACGAGTAGGGATTAGAGGCAGCGTGCGCAGCCACCGGTGGGGGTCATCAGTCATCGGACCTTTTGCACCTTTTGAGTTGGTGAGTACGAAGTCACTCCTACACTATGTCGTGGGCAAAAGAATGCTTTAAGTGTCATAATTTGGTACAAAGAGATATTTAAGTACCATAACTTATGAAAGTGACATTTAGGGTGCCTTTGTTTTGCAGAATACATTTTCGGGGAAAATATTTTCCTCTTTTTCTGGTGTTTGGATCATTTAGGAAAATGAGTCAACGGAAAACGTTTTCCTAGTTAATGAAAAAATATTTTCTTAGCAAAGCTTAAATTCAGGAAAATGATTTCCCTTTGGAAGGATCTCAAAACGTTTTCCAAATCTACCAAAGCTTAGATTTGATGTTTGGTTTACAAACAATTATTCTTATAAAAATATATTTTAAAAATTTGAATTTGAATTTTTTTTTATTTTTTGAAAAATTAAAATTTGGAAAACATCCTTTACCAAAAAAAATAAAATTGGAAAACATTTTTAAAATAAAATTAAAAAATTCGAATTTGCTTCTTTTTCTTTTCTTTTATTCCTTTTTCTTTTGCTTCTTCTTCATCCATCACCGGCCACAAGGACAGCCAGTGAGCTATGGTCTCACTAAATTAAGCAATCTCATGGCCTTCGACAACAAGGCTTGAGCTTGCCCAAGGCTGATGAGCCTCAAGCCTCGCTAAATCGGGTGAGCTTGTGGCCTCCAGCGATGAGGCTCAAGCCTTGCCAGATTGGGCGAGCTCATAGCCTCTAGCTGCTAGTTGGCAAACTCGCCGTCTCTAGCGACAGCTAGAGCTCACCCCTTGTAAGAGGAAGCAGAAGAGATGGCATGAAGAAGCTGAGGAGTGAAGGACAAGAAGAAGGAAAAAGAGAAAAAAAAAAAAAAAGGAAATAAAAAGGAAGAAAATAAAATATAGAAAATATAAGTAAATAAAAAATAAAAATATTAAAATTTTGAAGTTTTTAAGATTAAAAATTCATTTTATTTCCTGTGATGAAGTGTGAAATTATTTTTAATGAGATCCAAACAACAGAAATCATTTTCAATTATACATCGCCAAATAAAGGAAAACAAACTGTATTCTTGGAAAATACTTTCCGGGAAGCATTTTCTTTTATCATTGAGTTTTCCATGAAACAAACGTATCCTTAGGTGCCACATTTGAAAAAAAAATGGATCACTTAAGTGCCATTCCGGCCAAAATCCAGCCAAAATGCCGACGTGTCAATTTTCCGATGAAGCGAGTGCAAAACGATGTCATTTTGCACGGCGACGTGGCAAATAATGCAAAAACGACGTCGTTTTTGCATTATTTTAATATCTAAAAATAATAATTTTAATATTAAAAAAATAAAAAAAAAAAATAAAAAAGGGGGAGGTGGCTAAGGGCTGAGCCGTCGCCTCCCCGCCATCGCCAGGAAGGGCCGACGACTGAGGGGGGAGGGTTGGTCGGGGTAACCGAGCCTTGGCCAGGGGCCGGCGATCCTGGTTGACTGGCGGTGAGGGTCGACGGCCCTCACTCGGCCGGGCTAAGGGCATTCGACTCTCGTCGGATTTGGACAAGTGCCGCGACCCTCGCTCAGAACTGTGGCGAGTGGCGAGGGCTCATGGCACTTAATTTAATTACTATTTATATTATTTTTTTTACCATGTTAGCCCAAAACGATGTCGTTTTTGTATTATTTAGCCACGTTAGCGTGCAAAACAGTGTTGTTTTGCACTCACTTCGTTGGAAAATTGACACGTCAGCGTTTTGACCGGATTTTGGCCGAAGTGTCACTTAAGTGATCCATTTTTCTTCGATTTTAGCACTCAAGTGTCACTTTCGTAAGTTATGGCATTCAAGTGTTCTCTTGTGCTTAGTTATGGTACTCTAGGGGTCCGCATGTCCTATGTTGTGCTTTTCCTAGTGCGTCAATTAACAACTCAGTGTGGCTTGATCTATGGTTAAAGCCAACCATGCCGCTCCTGCATCAACGACGGTCAAACCCGCTTAGATTTCATACGCACGGTGTGATTTCGGCATCTCCCCACCTTAGCCATGATTGCTTTTTTCTAAGATACTCTCAAAATTACATCCTTCGATCAAATCCAATTTTTCATATTCAAACCATATAGTTTTGGTTGAAAAGGATTTTCCTCAAGCGAATTACATTTTACCCCAAAAAAAAAAAAAGAACAAAGATTTTGGGATTGAAATTTGGCAATTTGTCCCTTCTAACCCTAGCGTTGAATCAAGTCAAATTTCGCCTGCAGCTTTGACCACATGACTCTTCATTGATGGTAGATTGATTATATATCGTCTATTTATGTGAAAAGAAATAGAGAAATAGCTAAAAAAATATATGTTTCAAAACTATATTTTGATGTGCCTTTCACATAAGCTACGATTACATTATGGTCAGAACTTTTGTCACATGCTTTTACAAGCAATATTTCTGAGCTATCCTAGTGCATATATGCATCCCTTATTTGATCAATTTGCTCTATAAAATCAACCATATCTTGTCATGTGGTTGAAGCTCAAAGTGAACTTCGGTCGGGTCAATGGGAGGGCACGTTGCAACATATTTAAAAACAGCAAGTGGCAAATAACCGAAGCTGAAACATCCGGGAGAAATCTACACATTTAAAGTTCCATTTATTTCACAAAAAATGAAGAATTTTGAATATATATTTCTAAAAATCACTTATATCAGTCACAAAAATAGATGAATGAAAAAAAATATTTTCCTCCTTTAGACATTAAGGGCGTGTTTGGTAATATTTATGTTTAAAAATTGTTCTAGGAAACAGAAATATAAAAAAAGAGTTTCTATTCCGGGGAACAATTTTTGAACAAAAAAACGCGTTTGGTAAACTTGTTCCAGGAATAAAAAATGAATAGAAATACGTTTGGTAAATTTGTATAATTTTTTCTATTTTCTTTCTTATTTTTCTTATTTTCTTATTTTCTTATTTATTTTTCCTTTTTTCTTTTTTCTTCTTTTGGCCGGTCGCTCTTCCTCCCCGGCGTCTCCTCGCACGACCGTGCCAACGCGCCCGCGCCGGCAGTCAAGCCGACGGTGACCTAGAGCCACATTGTCGTCTCCCTCCATCACATCGGCGACCGCGCTCGACGCCTCCTCGCCGCCACCGTACCGGTCGTTCGTCGGAGCAGCCACCGCGCCCCCTATACGCTGCAATGCCGAACCCACACCCGATGGCATCGCCAACCTCTGCGTCCCCAAATTCGTCGCCTGCCGCTCCGTGTTCTCCCCTCGCGACACCAGACCTGCACCCGAAGCCTCTGCTAACAACCCAGCGACGCCGGAGCCCCAAAGACCGCCCCTCCGCCTCACGCCCGATCGATGCATCTACAGGTCTCGAGCCTCCGTTCGCCACCGCCGCATCAGATCTCACCGTGCCGTGACCCACAACTTCAAGATCCGCTCAATCATCGACCCCACGCCGGCCCACGACTTGATCAGCCGTCCTTGCCGCTCCGCTCCTCGACGTCCGCCGCTCAAGACCCCACGGCCGAGCCCTACACGGCAGCCGCCGCCGCTGCCCAACAACTCGTGACCCAGCTCCGTGACCCACGATCTAGCCCCAACTCCGCTGTTGCCCTGAGTTGGAGCCTGCCGCCGTTCACTTGCAGCCGCTCCCCTCGGCCGCTGGGCGAGCTCGGCCTCTCCAGATCTGGGCGAGATCGAGCTCGCCCAGCCCAGCGCGAGGTCGGCCTCGCTAGGGGCCGGCGACGCTCCGGCGAGGTCACGGCCCTCGACGGCGTCGCCAACCCTTGACGGCCGGTCGCCGGCCATGGCTGAGGCCGACAATCGGCCAAAGAAAGAAGAAAGAAAAAAAAAAGAAGAAGAAAAGAAGAAGAAAAAGAGAGAAGTGTTTCTGAATTTTGTTCCGAAACAAGAAATTTTTTTTTTCTTGTTTTTTTGTTCCAAATGTGTTTCTAGGAATAAAAAAATAGTTTTAGAATAAAAACGCAAACAAACACATTTACTTCTTTTTTTTTGTTCCTTGAACAAAAAACAAAAAAAATGTTTAGAAACAGAAAAAAGAAACAAAAACAAATGCAGCCTCAATTGTTATCAATAATAAAATCATTTTTCATTGGTTATATATTTCAAATGATACAAGCCTAGTTTGTTTTTTTGAAAAATATTTTTCAAATAATTTCTTTTTCACAAAATAAACGAAGCAAGCTTGATTATCATCCCTTCTAGTATCACTCGCTATGTCAGGTGCTCCTCGCAAGCAAATGATGTTTTCACGAAAACAATTTTACCCTGGATAGCTTTGTTATCTACGAATCGAACTCCGACATGATCAGTTCAATTGAGGGAGAGAGAGCATTGAAGTCGTCCCTATAAGGCCATGTTCTGCCCGTCCCAGTTGCTACATTTCCAAAGCAGGATATGAAAAACTATCCTGTCGAATAGTGATTAGTCTTTCACGTCATCTTTTTTTCTTTTGGGTTTATCCCCAAATTCTGATTTTTGGTTATCTTTCAACGACAAATGAAAGCTCAGCATCGAGAAATGTGCCTGTGTACAGGATTCTCGGACGGTCCGCAACCGCGAGGGGTGCGATTTCCGGTGTCCAAAGATTGAGTCTTTGTCGTGCGATGGCAGGCGGACAGAGTCAAGAAGTGTGACACGAGAACCGGTCGTCACCCAAAAGGATAATCCCTGACGCTCGCTTTGATCGTGCTACGTCTTTTGTACTGTATCAACATGTCCAAAACTGAAACTTTCAGAAACAGAACTCGTGGACCATGTGGCCGACGAAGTCGGAATAAACTACTGGCTTATCCCCATTTCAGCTCTGACCCATTTTGCACTATCTTTATTCACAGCTTTTGGTCTCTCTCTCTCTCTCTCTCTCTCTCTCTCAAAACAGGTGGGTTCAGTGCTCAGTGAATGAGCCTCTCATCAAGCACTTGGACAGTTCTCCGCAGAAATATGACTAAGGTTTCTGTGCTCTTCTCTGTTGTTGTTGTGCTTGCTCTTCTGTTTGTCAATGGAGTCCTGGGGACATATCACCGGCACGGGTTTGCGGAAGATGGAGAGGTTGGAATCTATGAGCTCAAGAAAGGGAATATCTCTTTGAGGCTCACTAACTGGGGCGCAACTATCATGTCTCTTCTTCTGCCTGACAAAAATGGTCAGTGAATTATCTCTCTCTCTCTCTCTCTCTCTCTCTCTCTCTCTCTCTATATATATATATATATTTGCTTTTACAGGGTCCATTTTTGTTTTGATCTTGTTCATCAACTTTTACTTCCTGTTCCTTTTCTTTCTACAATGTATCTCAGGAAAACTTGATGATGTTATTCTGGGGTTTGATTCTGTCAATGATTACAAGGTGAGCTTCTCCTTTTTTTCCTAATTCTCTCTCTCTCTCTCTTAATGGAACGCTATGCCATATTCCCCATCGTTGCTTCTTCAAGTCCTCATTGTTGACTGTATTCCTCATCATTGCTTCTTCCACTCCTCATTGTTGACTCTGAGTGTGTGTGTGTGTGTGTGTGTGTGTGTGTGAGAAAGAGAGAGAGAGAGAGAGAGATTTGGATACAAATTATACAATAGAAGAAAAACGCCCAATGAGATCTGCTTGCAGCCATATCTAGGAGCTAAATAGCTGTACCTTTTGTCCCTGTGTAGATATTTTACAAATTTATTGATTTTAATGGTCTGCCTAGATGGTGATGTCACCCTGTACATCAGCTCAAAACTTAAGAAGAAAAGAAACCTTAACTTGTTCATACGAGGAATGAGCTGTGAGAGATTTGGATACAAATTATACAATAGAAGACAAAAACGTCCAATGAGATCTGCTTGCAGCCATATCTAGGAGCTAAATAGCTGCACCTTTTGTCCTTGTGTAGATATTTTACAAATTTATTGATTTTAATGGTCTGCCTAGATGGTGATGTCATCCTGTACATCAGCTCAAAACTTAAAGAAGAAAAGAAACCTTAGCTTGTTCATACGAGGAATGAGCTGTGATAGCTCAAGAACTCTGCTGGTAGTTCCTCTGTGTTTCGTCCCTTGCATAACTGGTCAACGTTGGTAGCTTTTCATCTTTTTGGGTCGGATGATCTGAGACTTCTTTGAATAATCATATCTAATCTCATAAGAAAATCATGCAGCTATAATGGGTTGTTTTTTCCAGAAGTTAAATCATGATTGTTGTGACCGTCAAAACATCTACCGACCGCACATAAGCGCACCTCGTGTTCAGTCACGCCTGTTCGTTTTAAGTTCACTGATATGATACTTGGGCTAAGGTCTTCCAGCAAAGATTTCAAACAAAATGAAGAGAGAGGAAATTTCTACCTACTTACTACAATGGCATACGGATTCAAAGTATTGATGAATTTTGACGATACTTTTCTTCTAAGAGAAACTCATGCCAGATTTCCCTGGTTACTATGACAGCAAAGACCGAGCATAGGTCTTCTTTCGCTAAATTTGACATAGTATGGGTTGCTGCTATGTTTTTTCCTCTCTCACCCTCTGTTATCTGCAGAATGATTCGGCCTACTTTGGTTCCGTGGTCGGTCGGGTCGCTAACCGAATAGCAAATGCTCAGTTCACTCTGAATGGCACCCGCTACAAACTTACTCCCAACGAAGGAAAGAACATGCTCCATGGTATGGAGTTCGTCTATTTTTAAGTTTTCCCCCGCGGTTACTCTTTCATGTTACTTGATCGGCAAAGCATTTCCAGTTCAGAGATATAATCTCTTGTCCTGCATCAACTTATGAAAATGATAGGGGGTCCGAAAGGATTCAGCGATGTTGTATGGAAAGTCACGAGATATCAGAAAGATGGTCACACTCCTCGGATCGTCTTCAGTTATTTCAGTCATAATGGCGAAGAAGGTTTGCATAATCAATTGAATAAGATTATCTGTTCTCTATATCAATGACTTCTCATGCCTGTTGTAACCCGAGAAAACTGGTTCACCCATTTTAGTCCATTCAAATCTGCAGGATTTCCCGGTGACCTCCAAGTCTCTGTCAGCTACACGATCTTGGGTGATAACCACTTGAGCATATCGATGAAAGCAAAAGCTCTGAACAAGGCCACTCCCGTGAATCTCGCACAACACACCTACTGGAACCTCGGTGGTCAAAACCGCGGCAACATCCTATCAGAAGAAGTGCAGATCTTCGCCTCCCAGATCACACCTTGTGATAGCCAACTCATCCCCACAGGAAAGATCATTCCCGTGAAAGGAACCCCTTATGACTTTCTCGAACCGCGCACCGTAGGAAGCCGAATAAACAAGCTCCCCAATGGTTACGATATCAACTACGTGCTCGACAGTGCTCAGAGCACGAAACTGCACAGGGCGGCGATTGTAAGGGACAAGAAGTCAGGAAGAGTTTTGGAGTTAGTGACGAACCAGCCGGGTGTGCAGTTCTACACGAGCAACATGATAAAGGAGATCAAGGGCAAGGGCGGGTTCGTTTACAAGAAACATGCCGCACTTTGCCTGGAGACTCAGAAATACCCGGATTCGGTGCATCACCCCAACTTCCCCTCGGAAATTGTGTATCCTGGGAAGTCATATGAGCATGTCATGCTCTTCAAGTTCACAGTAGAGTCGTAGACACTGGAACGAGGTAGATCGTCGGGACTTTGAAATAACACAGTCGATGTGCTGTTTCAATCTGTCCGGCCACAGGTTAGAACTTGCACAACTGTTTTATGCTCGTTCAGTCTTCTGGCAGTTTCGGAGCTTCTGCATTTGGTGAACTCGGCTCAGAAGAGATGAATAAATTGAGTCTAATGTGGCTTAATGGTTTTATTCTTGGCGTATTTTAGTCTTATATCAGCATGAGTATGCAATCACGAACGGATTTCTCTGATAACTCCGAATACAATAAACTCGGCGAGTATAGCAATTATTACCATGGCTAAGATGGCCGGCCTCGGTTTTGTTCTCTAGCAGCTTGTTTCGTAAGAGCGTACAAGGAAAATTCTGTTTCGGAACACGTCTTTTTTGCGTTTAAAGGTACTCTTAGCAAGACCAAGAAATGGTGTCAAGGGTGAACTCAAGCATCTTCTGTTCAAAGACTTTTCTCCGTAGTGTGGATGCTTGAACAAAGTATATCTGTACTGGTGACAAAACGACAAGCCAGTAGATGAAAGTGTTATCAAATTATCGATTTTGTCTGTTGCGGAATCTCATCCGATTTCAAGGAGTTGAACTCAACTTGTATGGTCCACAGCACCCGACCGGACAAGCATAAACCCAACAAGTAAGCAATAAAATCAAGATCTTTATGAAATCCACCGCGGGAGAAAAAGATAGATTCCGCATTCCCCGTTAAATGATCAACATCTTGAAGAATTTCCCCGTTAAAGAACTAGTTTTAGCCACACACGTCACTTTTCCTAAGATAACTCTGCAATATATATATATTTTTTTATACTCACGATGGAACTCATAATAATTCATAAAATAAAGGTTTGACGTAATTTGATCTGAACTAACTCCACAAAAGAGTAAATCCTTTCTTCTCACCGAAATGACAGTGCAGCATAAAGAGAATAATCCTATATCAAAGGAAAATTATAAAAAAGTTCTAAACTATTGTCGTTTTACTAATTTAGTTATAATCTTCTTCTTCTTTTTTTATTCCAATTGAGTTCTAAACTTTTTGTATTTATGTCAATTTAGTTTATCCTAACCAACTTTGGTCAGCTAGTGCTGACATAGATGTGATTGTCTTACATGGCATCACTAGCCCTAATATAAATAATTTTTAATAATATTATTATTTTTAAAATTATTTATTATTTATTTTCTTTCTCTTTCTATTTTTTTCATCCTTTCCTTCTTCCTCTAGTCTATAGCTACAAACAATTGGCCATTATAGGGTCGATGGGGACCTTGCCCCTCTCGGGCAAGCCTCACCATGGCTAGGCAAAGCTTGAGTCCTTGCTAGAGGCTACAAGCATAGCCTCACCCACGCCACTTATTGGGCTAGCAAGGCTCACCCTAACCGAATCTAGTGAGGCTCGACTCTCGCCAGCCCAATGGGCGACATGGGTGAGGCCGCTCTTGCGACCTATGGTGTGGGCTTGAGCCTTACAATGGGTGAGCTAGGCTTACTAAGGTTCGTGAGGTCGATCAATTAGAAAATTATTATTAAAAATTGTTCACGTTAGTATTGGTAACGCGGCATAATATAAGATAATTGGTGTCAGTTTCAGTACCATTCAACTAAAATTGAAAAGATGGACTGAATCGACATAAATTGGAAAAATTTATAAGTTAGTTAATGAAAAGAAAAGTTTGGGGAATTGGCACAACAATCATAATAAGTTTAACATAATTTTTTCAATCTTCCCCGGTATCCATATTCCTAAAGACGCCTGCCCTTCCAAACCCTTTTACAAACTTACTTTCGATCCCCACTCGTGTCCTGAAGTGAAGTCCAACATTCTTGTCGAAGCCCAGTCACTATTGAAATGGCGGGTCATGGAGTCGTAGGCCCGAACCGAACAACATACGGATGGGACGACTTGCAGAGACTGAGAGATTGTGAAGAAGGCGATGATGAGCATCGTACTCTCTTCTGCTTCCTCGGTCGCGGTCGGTGCACGCGTCACCTGTCTCGCGCCTGAAACGGGTTCGTGTACACTCTCGCTTTCTCTTTCTTGCTTTCCGCGTGCTTGCTTACCCAAGTTCGGCTTGCAGGTCCGCAGCGAAGCTCCATTTTATTGTGCTTTTTCTGAATTGGTGAATGATGCAGTGAACTGGGATAGATGCAGATTCGTGACTCGGAAAGCTTTTCTGCTCGAAAGAATCGGTCACGTTCGTAACAAGGCGAGGTTGCTCGCGGGTTGTTGTTGGGAGACGATGCCTCGTGCTGCTTCCTCGTCGTCGGTCGCTTCGGCCGATTACGAGGGAGCGAAGGAGGTTTGGATTTGGACGGAGAACAAGCAAGTAATGACGACCGCGGTTGAGAGGGGATGGAACACGTTCTTGTTCTCGTCTCAGAATCAGGGTCTCGCCAATGAGTGGTCGTGTAAGCTTCTTTTTGATGCATCCTGTTTTTTTTTTCTTCCCCCTACGTTGTTGTGTTGTCTTATCAACTGGTTGAGTGAATGGATCGAGGGGAGACGAGATTGGAATTAGAGAGAGAGAGCGATAATGTTGTCTCGGTAGTTGGTCATCGAACGAGCAAGTAGATTTGGAGAAAGCATGTCTATATGTGGCTAAGGGGTAGTCAACCATTGAGTTGCTTTATACACCAAGTAAGCATAAACATATGATGCGGATTGCTGCATAAATAATTTTCTCATAGTGGGCATTCGTCCTCCATACATGTTTGGGCCAGGAGGGAACAGAGTGAAGCGCGCATATGCCTAGGTGCCATGTTTCAATATCGTTAGCTTTTTAATTAGCTCATGACTCAAGTAGTCGGGAAAAGCTGATAATTTGCAACTTCTTGTTTTCCACCTTCCTAAATGGAGGATACAGCACTTGCTTTGATAAATCCTCTCTTTGTTGAGGAGGAAGATATTCTGGATGCTGAGAAGACAAGGGTTGCCGTGGTGAGGAAAGTTGTATCTCCAGAAGATGTAAAGAAGCTCCAACCTGAGAATGAGCAGGCTCAGATTGTTGTTATAGATTTTGCGGACTGGCAGGTACATCAGTAGCAGTTCCAAAAAAATCTTGTCTTCAAATGTACTCTGTTCTTTTTTTCTACTTATTGCAACTTATCCCTGTGCTATCTATGCTCAGAGAATTGTGTCTAATTGTTTCTTGATGAGTTGCGGGAACTATCCGCTGACATGAAAAATGTGATTCTCAAGAACACTTGCAAGAGGATTGCATAGTAGTACTTTGAAATCATGTATGTAGAGTTTGACTGAGAAGATTATTCACTTGTAAGCTTACTTAGGATAGTCCACTGGCAAGGGATCTAGCTAATCATGGTATATTATGCCACAAACAGATTTCAATCTGTAAGCTGGTGTGGAGCTATAAAATGACACTCAAGATCTTGTGATCCATGAGATTGCAGTACTTTCCTTCTGGTTTCATCATGCTTTCACCTTTCTTTCAGGATATCGCCTTTCTCAGAGATTCTTTTATTGCTTCTGGATGCCATTGACAATACCTTTTCCAGTTCACTTAGCATTTGATTGCAGTTGTTGTGCCATTTGCCGAGTTGATGTTCTTTTCAGAATTGGGAACCATGTACTCTATATTTTTAATTTCTAGCAGACTTTTTCAAATTCACTCATACCTCGAGAGAAGAAGCTTGTTATGGTTGGAGACAAATTGTTGAGTTTTGCCCTCCTCAGGTAATACCCGCAGAAAATATTGTTGCAACATTCCAAGGAAGCCAAAAGACTGTATTTGCCATCTCAAGAAATCTGTCTGAAGCACAGATTTTCCTCGAGGTATGTCCAATAGGAGACATTGTACTATATATTTGAAGCACCACCGACTCAACATGCTTTGGCATGTTGTCCTTATTCTTTCTGTTTGTGGTTCTATATATGCTTTTTAACTTATGTTACCTGATTATTTTGTGGTTTTATAGGCCTTGGAACATGGTCTGTGTGGAGTTGTTCTCAAAGTTGAGGACGTCAATTCTGTACTTGATCTAAAAGTAATATGCTTCAACTGGTATCAGTTAATATGTTCATGAAATACTTCTGACCTTGATTTAGAATGCCAGGCCTACTTTGACAGAAGAGATGAGGTCAAAAGTTTGTTGAACTTAGAGAAGGCAGTTATTACTGGAGTTTATACAGCAGGAATGGGCGATCGAGTGTGTGTTGATCTGTGTTGTCTCATGAAACCTGGTGAAGGGCTTCTGGTTTGTTCCTTTTGACCACTCTGTTGAGACCTTGTTTGCTGTGTATTGTTTTTATTAATACATGTTTACAACAGAATGTGGTTTTTTATAGGTTGGATCATTTGCTAGAGGGCTCTTCCTTGTTCATTCAGAATGCATGGAATCAGATTATATTAGCAGCAGACCATTCAGGGTCAATGCTGTAAGTTCAGCAGTTACCTGATAATTCTTCCGTAGTTAGGTCTAAGTTCCTCAAGTGAGCCTTTTTTGTTTCTTGGGCCATACATAAGTTTGCTAGAAAGCAGTTATTGCATAATTTACTCCTAACACTGCATCTGAAGATCTCAGTTCAGTTTGACAGACCATTATTTTTGGTACTTCTGGTTAATTTTGGCAATTTCATGTAAAAATTGAGCTACAGTATGAGAGTTGAGCTATTTCCTTATTTCATAAGAAAATTTGTTATTGTTTTCAGCATGTACTTATTTAGGGAATTATGCCTTTCTACAGTTCAGTTCTGATTTCCTTTCAATAATTGAATTTCTGAGTTCTGTAAGAGTTGAAACAGTCCCTTTTCATTTTGCGCAACATTAGCTTCTGTCTATTCAATTTTGCCTGAATGAAAATGGAGAGTTCTTTTTAGAGAGAGTCTGATTGTGACATAACTATACACATGAAGTCTTAGTTATGGAAAATTTCTTTTGAATGAATAGGGACCTGTTCATGCCTATGTTGCTGTTCCAGGGGGTAGAACATGCTATCTGTCCGAGCTAAAAACAGGCAAAGAAGTAATTGTCGTTGACCAGAGAGGACGTCAAAGAACAGCAGTTGTTGGACGGGTGAAGATAGAGTCTAGACCCCTAATTCTTGTGGAGGCGAAGGTTTGTCCTCGAGTCATCACATGTTGGCTGCTGAGAGAATAATAAAACAAGTTGTATGTCTGTTACTCCGAACAAGTAGTCCATAACCACCCAGTGCATATCAAGTGTTGATGATCCAGATGTTATTCTGGAACACTTTCAACATGCTTGTCTTCCTTGATAGAAATTCTATCATTTTGTCTCACGACTTTTAGTGTGCATGTGGACAGTCATTTCCTACTTACTCATGCGAAGATGTTGCATTGTAATTGCAGATCGACCTGGACAGTGAAATTCATTACACCATTTTACTACAAAATGCAGAAACAGTTGCCTTAGTCAGTCCTCATCCAGGTCTTTCCCTCATCACCATCCAGACTCCGGAAACTGTCGTTTCACTATTCCTTGGTTGGCTTGTGCATGATATAACACAAGTGGTGCTCTTTCTTGCAGGAGATGGGCTCAAAAGCCCAGCAGCAATTCCTGTGACTTCTCTGAAAATTGGAGATGAAGTGGTATTGAGGACACAGGGAGGTGCCCGGCATACGGGGATTGAAATCCAAGAGTTTATTGTGGAGAGATGAATGGAGTGTGTATTATGAGAAAGAAATTGGCCCTCAAATTCTCACGGCACTGGCTATAACCAGGGTTAGCTGCTGGACCATGGTAAAAAGTTCATTTGTATTGTGCTGCGAGGGTGAAGCTAAAGGAGTTTGTGCATTCTCGGATGAAGTCATCACTGTTTGTCATTAGTAAAAGTGGTTCAACCATTCACAGCAAGGTTGAATTTGATAGCAGATTGAAGCTGGAGTAGTCACTGTCTGTGTCTGGTAAATAGCTGAGCAGATGTAGATTGTCTCCGCATTTGATGGTAGACATTGTTACTCCTGCATTAGAATTTAAGGAATGCTTGAAAACCAATTCTTTCCTGTGTGGAAAGCCTCACCGGTGATGCTACTCTAAGGAACGTGCTGTAAGATACTGGGGAACTTCCAATTCACGAGGATAATTGTGTTGCAGAGAAGCTTTACATCAGCAAATCATTGACAGAAGAATTGTGGAATAGACGAAGCGTGCATTTTCTGGATTGTTGCTTGTCTCAGCGTCCAAACCTTCAATCTAAAGATCTTTCCATTGCTTTGTCTTTGGTCTCGAAACTAGACGTAAGCGTGGGATGGGCCGAAAAGTGCAGGCGTGCTGTCCTCATTCCCATTCAAGCTTAACCCGCAAACTCGAACGACCCACGTCAGGAATGTCATCTAATTATTTCATAAATCAAATCTGAAGCATATGTTTCGACAGGATTTTATCTATCCGCCACTTCTTCATCTTCCTACGATTATACACATGAAGCTGCTTCCTGCTTTTCAACTTTTTAAGTAGTGCCTCATCTGGCAAACATGATGTCTCTCCACTCACCATCAAAATGCAAGATCACGCATGAGCTGGACTTGTTTAAGCCAGGCAAATGAGTTAGTGGGGGCCATGAACTTTTTGAGAGACATTCCTTTCCCAGTACATCCGGGTTGATTTGGGGGTGGCATGCAAGCATGCCTCTGTGCGCAGGCATTTCAGGGGCCGCACCAAAAAATAAATAAATAAAATGGTGCGCCGGCATTTCCATCATAGGCAAAGGAAACTACTTGAGCATCATATATGATCCCATATGATGATTATATAGATACAATGTTTGGAGCTCATGTGTGATTTACCTGATCAACAGCTGTAGTAAACTCAGTTAGTGTAAATCTGAGTATAAATAAGTGTTTCTGGATGGATAATATTGTCCTTGTATGGACAATGTATCAACATTATGACTAGCACTATTTGTCGATTGTGATCTAACTTATGATGACAGAAATTCTTACGGGATCGTCGCTTCTTAGCTTAGTTTAGGAGGAAGTAATGTTCTGTAAATCACATAGTCTAGCCTTGGTGGTTAGCTTTTTGATAGTGAGGGACTGTGTTTCAAGCTTTTTCCAAGATCGGGCGCAAAGATGGGAAAATGGATTTGCGCAAGGTTTCGTGAAAATAGCATGGATGGTTCCATTTTCACTGTTTTGCCATCTTAGGTAGACTCCTCGCCATGTCCAACCGCCGCTACTAGGCCATGTGTAGCCTATGGAGCGAATCCGTCATAGATGCATGAGGAGGTTAGGCATATCTATTTTTAGCTCATTTTCTTTTGCCGCTATATCTATTTTTAGTTTAGTATTGATAAATGTATCTAATTGATAGGGATTTAAGAATTCCAGGGCTTGGAAGCAAGAGTCTAATGCAACTAATCACTATGTCTTGTTAGGAGTCAGGACCACAAATGGATGTGTATACCACCTAATTCTCATTCCATGGAACTTGGACCACATGCTATGTGGAAATTGCATCGTTCATGGGCTCACAATATATTACGATAAAAGAGAAACACAGTATATTATGAGAAAAAAGACAGCCGATTCATTTCTTTTCTAGTCCAATGGAAATTCTCAATTTTCTGCTACCAATAATAATTATTATCAATATTGATTTATGATGCGCAATTCAATCATATTGCTCCTAAAGATTGGGATACAGAGTTAAGTTATACACTAATGTTTTTCAAGAATAAGTTTATTTGGAAAAGAAATTTTCATAAATCTACTCCCCAAATTATTTCTCGTATTAGACACTCATCCCCACATTACTCCTAAATCTTGCCAAATTTCACCCTTCATAATATTACAGTCCACCTTTAATTTAATTAAGACATCTAAAGCTCAAATTCAGAGTTTTGTGTTCTGCTTCTATTTTCATGATAATCTAAGTAAATTATGCGGAGTACACAGCTAGTAAAAGAATAAAATAAAGGTCAAGCCAATTGTCAAGTGGCTACCTGCACTTCTAAGTTCTTGTGAGCAAACGAGGTAGAGAAACATGATTTTCGCTTCGTGGTCTCTATTAAACCATTTGGGTTACTTTGTAAAGAATTTAGCTGATGGGCACCTTTTAAGGCACTCACATTAGGCAAGTAATTAAGGGAATTTAGCTAGCGTGCTAACGACCCCATGACTTATAGCAAAGGGAGTTTGCTCATTTGCTTATGCGGTCTTGAGTTCGAGCATTATCGAGAGCATTCTAGGAGTAAACTCTTGAATGTATCGGGTCGTTGTGGGGAAGCGACCCTTAAGATCGCCTTAATTTTTTTTTTTTTTTTTTTGAGCAAAAGATCGCCTTAATTGAGGTGCAAGATAATTGGCACGGACACCATCTTAATGCCAAACGAGGGGGGAAAAACACCATTGGACGTAATCATTAGATTGCTATAAGGTGGCGGTAAAGGAGGCAACCGTAAAGCATGGCGCACGTGCTGTCACGTGGACCGACGAATGGTGTATGTAAAAGCGGAAGAACTGGCCGGGCAAGAAATCAGAAAGGTGTAATTTAACAATCCCCAAATCATTGCACGAATCCATGCGTTGGTCCGTGCTGTTGGTGAGCTAAATTCCATGGCGGCTTTTTAGTGAATTCATAAAGTGGATTGGCCGGAGCGAGTGGTGAAATCAAGGGAAGCAGCTCGACAGCCATGGAGTCATTTTGGGGACGATGCTTCCATCAAGTTGTTCTAATTTCCACGCCCTTCCAAAATTAGGCCTCCTTTGTTTTTTCCATTTTTGTGCTTTTGTATTCCGCATTATTTCCAATCAAGCCATCAAACTTATTAGTTTTATGAATCAAGTCTGTCCTTGTGCTTTTCATATTTTATGAATTAAAATCGACTTGTTTGTCAAAAGTAACAGGAGCACGATACAAGGAATTTTTTTTTTGTCACTAGGGATCATTAGGTTTTGTTAGAATGACAGTTTTTAGACTATTGTGAGAATAACAATTTATTGCAAGTCACAAATTCTTGATGGGTGAGCCCCATAATAATTTGCAATTATTTGTTATTTGATTTTTTATGGTCTAAAATAAATTATTATTCTAACAATAGATTGTTATATATATTTGTGTCTGCAAGTATGGGGAATGAAAGTGGATTTTTTACCTTAATATAACTTGGTGCTGGAAGCGTAGACTTTTCTGACAATTATTTAGATTAATTACCAGAAATCCAATAGTGACATAATTATTCTTTTTCAATGATCCTTATAAAGATCTTAAAGTAAGATAAGATAGGAAAAAAATAATTATATTCAGAGAAGATAACTCTTCGAGAGCAATCTCGAGGTTTGATTGATTGATTCGTACAATGATTAAGGTTGTGTAGTCTACATGGCAAAAGTTGATCTAGGAAGAATACCACCTGAAATCAAAGTATGCTTCAAAAAGAATCAACAATCATCCTATTTACTCTCCATCACCTTCCATTTGTTACACCGAGGACTATAAAGAAGGAAAAGAAATGAAGACGGGTCATCATTCTAAAAGCAATTGTTACGGCTCATGATAAACTCTCGAACTAGGGATACTTACTGATAAAGATATACATACATCAAGGAAAAATAACATATAATTATATCAATGTCATTACAAATTTAAAGTTACACCGTTAGTTCAATACAATAAATGGGTTTCACAAGTATTCTCTTCGCTTATGACTTTGTAGATCATGTGGATCAGAAAGTTTATGAGAACTGAGGGCTTTACAGTACAGATTAATGTTTTCTGGAAATTAAGAAGCAGCCCTTTTGAAAGGCCTCGAGGAGGTCCGTGGACCGTTGGATGGCATAATTGTCTTAGGGACAACCGACACCAGGACTACTTGGACGAGGTTCCTGTACCCCGTCCAAGAGTTTTTTTGATTTACTTCTAATCCAATTCCGTATTTAACTTCCAACTAAAACTAACCCGAAAAAATGGAATAAATTCACGGGGGATCGGCTTTAAAGTGGAACTTACACCTCGGGTCTATCTGAGCAAATCGGCACTAATTCCAACCGCAAGGACAGCTTCTGGAACACACCGGGTGGACTCGACAAGCCATCTGATTGATGACGAGATTGGCGCACTCAGGATTCGATTTGATCTAGCGTTGTTGTCCCTGTCCACAGCGTCGTCTTCTCCACGCACGTAGCCAGCACCATGTATCTCCACTCCACCCACCTGAAGTACTGCCTCGAACTAACTCCCTCAACCCTTTTCTCCTTTCCTCCACTAATTCCGTTGTCTCGAGGCGCATTGGAGAGGAAGCTTTGGGTCTCCCAAGCTAACATCGATCGTTGCGTAAGTTTTATACAAAGTAGCTGGGAGCTCGCGATGGATTTGGACAGATAATGAGGGTGATGTTCCGAAAGGACATCATTATCGTCCAAGGCAGTACGTTTGAGATATGGTTGCTTTCCTTAGTGGAGCTTATTCCGACTTTTAAGTTACGTGTTTGTTATTCCTTGCCGCGAGGCTAGGCGAGGTCAGGGCGTGCATGATGTGAGGGTTGTTGCACGGACCTTGTGCTGCTGGTTGTGTGAACTGTGAAGTTGCATTACCCTCGCCGAGTGGTGGTGGAGTGTTTGGGCGGGCCTCTAATGTAGTCAAGCAAATTATTTCTTTTTTCTTTTTATCTTTTTCTTTCCTTGAAAATTTCATCAAACATGTCTTTTTATTAAAATCTATGACGATAATTTATCTTTGCCAATTGGGAAAATTAATATAACTTGAGAACTGAACTGGATTGAATTAGTCTCATCGGATTAGTTTCAAGTTGGTACACATCGGGACTAGTTTGATTCCTAGTTTGTAGCCTTAAATTGGTATTGAATCAATTTCAAGATCGATTTTCAAGTAGAAACATTTTCTAACTAGTTCAAAATCAAATCCTACATGGAAAAGTGCCAAAAAGTTTTAAATCTTTTGTCTTTGTACCGATTTAGTCTTAAACTTTTTTTTTGTGCCGATTTAGTCCTAAACATTTGTACGTTGTGCCAATTCAGTCCTTTCCGGTCAATTTTGGCCGGATTTTGTTGACTGGACGCCGACCGGCCGTGGCCGATTGGCGCCGACGTGGACACATTTTAATAATATTTTAATATATATATATTTTTATCTTTTTTTTTTCTCCTCTTCTTCCTCCAGCCAGTCACCGGGCCTCGGCGACCGGCCAGGGCGAGGCCGCCCTCGCCGGCCACCTCGCGGGCGAGGGTCGAGCCTCGAGCCTCGCCGGATGGCGAGGTGGGAGGCCCGAGAGCAAGATTCGAACTGTGAGAGAGAAAAAAAGCCCAGGGCGGGGGCAGATTCGAAGAGAAAGGGAGACCCCAGCCGCGTGAGGCCTCTACGCCCGACGCCTCCTGTCGCCGCCGCAGCCTCACCGTTGCCTCCCCGTTGACCAACCGCGAGCCCTGCCGTGCTGAGCTCGTTGCTGCCGTTACCCCAATGTAGATCTGCCGCCGTTCTTACGCCCGGAGCTCGACGCAAGCTGCCGTTGTTCCTCCCCGACGTCGGGTGCGCCGTCCTGCCTACCGCCCGCAGCGAGGCTCCCGGATCCGGCGAGGAGAGCCTCGCCGCCCGCGCAAGGCTCGACCCTCGCCCGCAAGGTGGTTGGCCGGCGGTCGCCTTTGGCCGCCCGAGGTCCGGCGACCGGCGGGAGGAAGAAGAGGAGAAGAAAAAAAGAAAAAGAAAAAAAGAAAAAGAAAAAAAGAAAACGAAAAAGAAAAAAATTAAAAAAATCAAAAAAATTAAAATATTAGTAAAATATGTCCACGTTAGCGCCGATCGGGTTACGTCAGCTGGTTGGCGTCCAGTCAGCAAAATCTGACCAAAATTGGCCCGAAATGACGGAATTGGCACAACGTACAAAGGTTTAGGACTAAATTGGCACAAAGACCAAATGTTTAGGACTTTTTTTGGCACTTTTCCCAAATCCTATAAGTCTTTTAATTGAGAGCTTTTCCAAAAAAAAAAACCCTTAACCGGTATATTTATAACAAATTTATCAAAATTATTTTTACCACAAGAAAATCCAAACTTGTAAACCCATAATAAATTTACCCTAAACTAATTTTTTGACAACAAAAAACAAATTAGTATATTTGTGACAAATTTACATTGCATTAATTTCTATTAGATTGGACTAATACTATGAAAAATCACAAATTGGTATACTTGTGACAAATAAAAGGTAAAACTTCAAACTAATACATCCATCGACTATTATGTATCATTTAACTTAATAATTTAATGACAAAAATTAACGAATGATACATTTGTCATAAATGTACAAATTTAGGGTTTTTGATGGTAAAAAATTTAGTTTGAGGGTAAATTTGTCATAAATGTACTAGTTTAGAGTATTTCATGGACTTAATGAAAAAAAAAACTAATGTTACAAAAAATCCCAAATTATTACTCATGCCACTTTTATCTCAAACAATTTTTCATGTCATAAAAATTTCCAAATTGGTACTTCAATGTATATTTACTCAATCTAATTTTTCCGTGTCATATAAAATCCTAAAATGTTATACTAGTTCCACGTTTGCCATAAGCTAATTTTTATGTCACAAACATGGGTCATTATGATCTCCACATCGAGAACTTTTCAAAAAATAATGCATACGATCTAGGAAACACCGATACTTTCCAAGAGCCATGTGTCCGACACTCTCCAGCACTTTCAGATACTCAATCAACATGTGTGACCAAACTTTCTCAATACTCTCCAACACTCGAGTTGAAATTCTAACATGCGAGTTTCTGACATGTGATTCCAACATGCAAGGACAATTTTAAAATTTTTTCAATATAATGGGTCAAAATGTATATATGTGAAAAATAAAAAACAATAATAAAAATAATAAGCGTGGAAAGAATAAAAACCTAGCTTTCTCTTCTCTTCTGGCTTTCATTTCCCGTGATACACAATTCATCCTCTAAGTTTTGTTCTCTTTTCTTCTTACACGTCTAACACACGAGTTCAAATGTGAATTGTTTATTTCTTCCTCCAAGTTTTATGGATTAATAAATAATTTGTTAAATTTGTTAAATTGAAATAATAGAGTTGAATTTGTTAAATCAAAATAATAAATAAATTTAATAAATGGTGGATTAATATTTTTAGTATAAATTCATTCTAGATTTTTATATATACATTTAATATATAACGTGTCGCAATGTGTCAGGATTCTTTAGTTTTTGAAAAATAACGTGTTGGTGTGTCATGTCATGTCATGTTACATGTCGTGTGTCAGTCTTGGTGCTACTTAGCATACGATAGAGCAATTAGATTAAGGAAAAAGAAATTATGAAGGCATGCTAGTTCTCAAGTCAACCTTGGAACTAGCTTGGAACTTGATGGTTCGGTCTAAGTCAATTATAAAGATGATTGGTTCGATTCCCAATTACAAAAATGGGATACGGCTCTAATCAAATAAGTTTGGATTCTTGATTGGGAACTTTTTGATCTTGAACTTAATCATCCCTAATTAAAGTCTATCTCGACCCATTACTAGCTATATTTGAACAGGGGTACATGAACCGAGGAAGGACAAAAATGAATTTAGATTCAACCCGCCCAAAGAATAGGGCATACTGCATACCCAATGGACTTTTTTACCTACAAAAATTTCGAGTCAACCCAATCCAAGCTCGAGATTTTTTTATTTGGGTCGGCCTGACTCGATGTAATGCGATTTGACTCAAAATTTTTCGTCTTTAATTACTTTTTGACTTTAAAAATATTCTATCTTTTAGCCAAAATACGTTTAATGCCCTGAAGAAATATATAATCTATGCAATTCCGAACATTTAATGGGTTAACTAATATAATTTAAATAATGCTAGACATACGGAGATTTGTCAATTAAAATTGCTTGCTAGACGAGTAATAGAATTTTTGTTGGGTGTCTAATGGGCTACTAGCTTAAATAACTGTTTGCAAACTATCAAATCACCTAGTAGTTTGATTTAGTTAACGAACCTTATCGCATCTACTATTGCTCAAATAATCACGTGTTCGGTCCAGTCAATCTGATTTAACCCAGGTTGACTTGACATGGGTATAATATTTTTTTGCCTGTAGAGACAGAAATTTGTGATAGTCAACATTACAAAATTTTCAGGCTAGTTATGTAAGATTATGCTTAAATCCTGTGCTTTATTTCATTAAATTTTTTATCGTACCTTTCTTCATTAGTTTTATATACAGTATTGGGTAAAATTGTTTGCTTTCGGTAATACTCGTTGATGAGATCAACTTATTTATAATTTGACATTCTTTTAGTTGATATTGCTAAGCTTTCCAAATATCTAATTTTTTGTTATTATTATGCGTGAGCAAACTAATTCTTGGGTTATTTAGAAGCTATTATATGCAACCAATTAGTAAATTTTCTCTTTGTTGGTTTGTGAATATATTTATTACACGAGATATTTGTGTACTAATCTAGCACAAAAATTATATGTGCACAAGCATTTTTGTATCTAATGATTATTGGAGTAAAATTCATACATATTTATTACGTGTTAATAGAATCAAGTAGGCTTGGGCTTTTCTTAGATTTACAATGGATGTTTTAAGAGTTAATACCACGAAAATCCTAAAGTTGTACATTGTGATAAATTTACCATAAACTAATTTTTTGATCACAAAAAATCCCAAATCCGTACGTTTCTAGCAAATTTACCCTTAATTAATTTTCATTAAATTTTACACTCAAAGTGTGTATCAATTTGAGGTTTTACTCTCCTTTTGTTATAAGTGTGTCGGTTTGCGATTTTTCATAATGTTAATTAAATTTAACAGAAATTAATTGGGGGTAAATTTGTCATAAATATACCAGTTTTGGATATTTAATAGTCAAAAAATTAGCTTGGGGTAATTTTATCACAAATGTACCAATTTAAAATTCTTCCAGGTATATTAACCCATATCTTAATGACTTTCCCCACTTGTAATGTAGTTAATTCATTGTGATAAAAAATAAATCAATATTTGTTAAATATGTGTAAATTAGAATAATTGATTTGCTTTTGCACTAGTAGTAAAGATGAAGACTGGGGACTGATCCTTTGGAAGGAAGCGAGCGTCGTTCTCCCCTCGTCACCGACGCATTCCGCGATGGCAAATTGCGTTCCCTGTCCAGACATCTTTCCTTCCATTCCACAGCCATTCTCGCAATAATTCGCGCTTCATGACAATAGCATCAGTTCCAATTCCCCACGTCCTTTTTCGCTCCCACGTCCTTTTCTCCCCCTCTTATCAGCCCCCGTTACAATTTTAAGTGGTGACATTTGGTTAAGTGTAGAAATCGACCCCTCAACTTGAATTCATCGCCAAAAAAAAGAAGAAAAAGAATAATGAATTTGTGTCATTTCAACCATATTGTTTGCTTTTTTTTTTTTTTTTTTTTTAAATCTTTGAGAAGGAAGAAAAAAGGAGGAGCGTCCTTCACCCCCCCAAAAAAAGGAGGAATTTGCTTCATAGAGAGCAGATAGACCATTTAGCTGTATAATCCGTTAATGTTGCGAGAATTTTCGATCGTCTATGTCAATGTAAATTACATTGAGAGAAAAAGTAACATAAAATGGGTAAGAAAGATTGGCCATTCTTATATGCTGAATGATCACTCAAACAAACACAAAATGTCGAGATCATATAATGACTTTTTAAATGACCATATAATGACTTTTTCCTCATTAAATCATATTCTTTTACTTAGCACGCATTTTCCAGAATTGACAAGGAAGAGAAAAGAGGGAGAAGGATTTTGTTTCGTAATAAGTAGACGGATGGCTCGGCCGAGCGATCTGTCGGTGCTGCAAAACGAGAAAAAGAAATAAAAATAAAAATGGGTAAGAGAAAATAGCCATTCCTGCGAATTGGATGATGACGGGCGAAATACAGAAATCCCATAGACCCTGTAATGGCTTTTTAATCGCCGGATCATTTTTTTTTTTTTTATCTTTGGTATAATTCATAATAAATTTTTAGGAAAAAAGCACTAAAAACCCAGATTTTTTTTTGTAGCATGAAAAATTCCAAACTTTGCTAATCGTGACATATTTATTTCAAACTTTTTTCATAATATAAAAAACTATGAACTTTTATCCTTGTGCACGTTTATCGTAAACTATATGGCATTTTGATCCTTTTTTTTTTCTTATTCTTTCTTCCCTTTGCCGGCCATGGCAGAACTAACGAGGGCGACCCTCACCCGACCTAGCCGAGGGCCACCCTCGCCCGACGCCGGCGAGGGCAGCCCTTGCTTGACTTCGGCTTCCCTTGGTGGAGTAAATGTATCACGATTGGCAAAGTTTGAAATTTTTCATGTCAAAAAAAAAAAAAAAAAAAAAATTGAGGCAAATTTGTCACTTTGAGTAAAGTGTGGGGTTTTTTTGTTGTCTTTTTCCTAATTTTTTTGTTTTATCCTCGTGAGACCATTTCGTTCTATTTTATAGTACGTGAATATCTCAAATTCACCGGTTCTCCCCGGCTGGGACGCCACCCCACCATCAGCAGCAGGAGGAGGCCACGTATAAGATGGGAAAAATCTCTCAAAAATCCAGTTCAAAAAGAGGAGGGACCCTGTGAAGGCTGTTGGAGCTCATCTCTCCCGGATTGAACGAGTCTTCGCCCTCGTTATTTGACTTTAGAGTTCGCAGTTTCACATCTCTCACCCTCTGCTTTTGGCCGTTTCCCTCTGTTGAATTCTCCAAGGGAGGCCCCCGCTTACGCCCCCTTCCCTTCCCCTTTTGACCCTCGCCCCGCTCGAAGTTCCTTCCTCGCAATCATTCCACCCGGGGGTGGCGGTCTCCAAAACAACTTTCCCCCAGATCTCCGAAAGTCCACAAAGAACGCGAGTTCCTCTGTTCCCGTGGCCTGCCAGAGGACCGACGATCCATCCGAGTTCTTTGTTTTCTCTCGCGAGCATTGCCCTTCTGATGGTTAATTCAGTGCGGGGGAACAGAGTGTTCAATTGGGTAGGATCGTATCGGTTCTGATCGGCTGCGGGCTTGTCGGAATCGCAGGGATCATTCGACGGGACCAGGCTTTGAAGGTGGGTTCAGCTTGGTTTAACCCAAGATCCGATTTTGTTTCTGGTCTTCTCTTCTGTCGGCTGAGTTTTTTTTCTTGAAACTTTTCAATCTGCTTCTATAATTTGATCACTTTCTTGGTTTTTGATAATGCTTTTGTTATTTCCTTAAGTGCTGTGCTTTTTTTAATGGAGTCTGCCGCGGAACCTTCCCCTCCCAGCTCAAACAGCTGGGAATGTCTGTTTTTATTAGTACTACTAAAGAAACGACCCCTTTATTTATTGTACCCTTCTCTTTATAACCCCCGTTCTTTATATTCGAGTCACTTGTAACCTCTGTCCCATTGCTTTTCAGTTCGACTTTTTTCCCCTGTTTTCTGGGCGTGCACAATGGGTTGCGCGAGCTCGAAGCAGAAGCGATGTCGGCACTGCAACGCGCTCTCCTCGCCCGTGCGCCGGAGCTATTCGATCCACGGCGATCATCTGCCTCAGAGCAGAGATGATAGCTACCATCTTGTTGCTCTTAAATCCAGCACGCTCGGTTCTCTCAAGATTGACCCTTCTTATCAAATCACCAACCACGTGGAGAAGGTGATGGTGGCCGATGTTGGTGATCACAAGATGTGCAACGGGAGCAATGGTGTCATTGAAAACGGTGTAAAGGAGTTCGCTATGGGACTGATCGAGGCCAAGACTTGGTCGAACATGATCGAGGAGAAAATCCCGAAAGTTGTTCCGAAAACACCAATCAGGACTCCGCCCGGCGAGCCGGAGACGATCAATGCGTGGGAGCTGATGGAAGGCCTGGAGGACATAAGCCCTTTCCGGTCGCCGATTCACATGAGGAGCTTTTCTTTTGATGCGGTCAGGACTCCAGTTCATGCCCCGGCTGATCGTCTTAAATCAAGGTTCCTAGAGAATGGCGTGGTTTCCCCCAAGCCCATGTGGCTGCAAATGGCTGATGGCGACGGATTGGACTCCGAAGCTGTTGTGGGTTTCGATCCTGAAGTCATTTCCACTTTCAGGAAGTCACTTGAAGAGCTTTCACCTGATCATCCGTTTCATTTGCAGTCATTGGATAATCAGGAACGACTGTCCATGGCCGGCCAAGATTCATTGCCTATGGAAGCATCTGAAAATAAAATAGCCAATGGTACTGACCACGAGTATTGGCCGCGTGGAAAGGAGAAGGTGATCATCTACTTTACGAGCCTTAGAGGGGTTAGGAAGACATACGAGGATTGCTGTCATGTTAGAGTCATCTTGAAAAGCATCGGTGTACGTATCGACGAGCGAGACGTGTCGATGCATTCGGGGTTCAAGGAAGAGTTGAGAGAGCTGTTGGGTGATGGGGCTTGTGGGGGTGGATTGCCAAGGGTGTTTGTGGGAAGCAAGTACATTGGCGGAACCGAGGAAATCAGGTGTATGCACGAAGAAGGACAGCTCGAGAAATTTCTCGAGAACTGCAAAATGGTGGATGATGGCAGCTGTGGCAAAGGAAACAGCGGTGCATGTGAGGCATGCGGTGATATTAGGTTCGTGCCTTGTGAGAGGTGTTCCGGCAGTTGCAAGATATATTGCGACGGCACTAGTGAAGAAGATGCGGAAGAAGAGGGAGATGAGTACGGGTTCCAGCGTTGCCCAGATTGTAATGAGAACGGTCTCATACGCTGTCCGATATGTTGTTATTAGCTTCAGGTGGCGATGAGTCAATGACAATGTATTGCCCCACACGTATTTGCAAATTTTGGGTGTTCCTTGTTTGAGTGAATTTTTGTACAGAGAGAAGATGATGGATTTTTGGAAGGTAGATTACATAAGAAAGAAATTGTTATAGTAAGTTGATCTTCTAATCACATGATCTGTTAAATTTTGCTTTTCTATTTTGTTTGGCAGAGACTGTACACTTGCTTTTTGTTTTTACCAAAACGAGGTTTGTACACTTTCTTTCTTTACCCAAGGATTTCCAGCTGATATTGCATAAAAAGTTGGATGGGATGGTTCAGTTCTGACCACAAACGGTGAAAACTTTGATGGAGTTTGTTCAAAGAATTGCAGAGGTTAAATGCACGCCCCTCTTATGACCGGCGTTGGTTGTCAGTTGAATCAAAATTTTTGCCGACTCTTCATTGAAGTTTCTTTGGAAAAGGAAGAATTGAAGATTCTTCAATCTGAAGAGTCAGCACAGCTTGTCAAAGGCTCCACAAAAGAACAGTGACAGATTCTAGAGATCTGACTGTCCTATGGAAGATATGAAATAAAAGGAAAAGAAAAAAGGAATAGGACTTAGGAGACCACCAAATTCGACTTTGTTGATTGTTCGTAAAGTGATGTATGTTGGAGTTGTTCAGGTCTCAATGTTTAATATTTTGGACATGGAACCGTTTGACTTCTTTGCTTGCACCGAAATGCAATCCGGAACGCCATCTCATTCTGCTGGACAAGCAGATTAGGTGAGCAATGCATAATCTTGGGTCAGCCTTGGCGGTGACCATAAACTAAAAGAGACACGGTCAATCCCAGTATTCTTTTGGACTCGGTTCGTGAGGCAGAAGATGGAGAGGTTGAATGAGTAGTTGCCTCCATTGCTGTCCCCGTTTAAAACAGATGGGAACACAATTCCCCATTGATGAAGTGTACAAAAGCCAGCCACCCCAACGCTCAATTTTTAATACTCCTACGCCTCCTCAACCGAAAAACTGCAGACTGGGCATTCACTAAGATCCATTAAATATAACCCTTGAGTTTCTCTTGTATTAAGCTTTCTCTGAAATCATGCCATTTGGAGATTATTAAATTCTCAAGCTTCACGTTCAAACTGGTCCCAGAAAATAAACGAGGACCTTTATGTGAGGAACGAAAAGTAAAAAAAAACAAAGGAACGCAAACTGACGAATTTGACCGACGATATCCCGGGCTCCGCCACTAGTGGCCGCGGTCTAAATTGATAATAATAATAATAATTTTTTTTTTGGAACTGTGATACGAGAATATAGGGTGGCGCGTATTTACCAATATATATATATATAGGGTGGCGCGTATAGTCTTGTTAGCCACTAAAATATGCAATGAACAAAGGCATTGCGTTTTCATATGATGCCACTCAGAAAAAGGTGAAGCCACTCAGAAAAAGGAGAAGCTGCTGGGGTCTTTCATGTTAATACCGCCAACTGAGCTGTGCCAAGATGTGCACAATCCTCCTATTACCTTTTCTCTTTATCTTTTCTCTTTGTTCTTCCTTTTCCTTTGGGTGTGAACACCTTCTCAACCTTCTTGGGTCTCATGTCTGATAATAATTCGTTCGAAGCATGTCTGTGTATGTTCATCTTGGCCCGATACACGGAATAGCACGAGCAGCTAAAGGACAGTTAGCAATCTCATCATATCTCGTTCAGATGGTAGAGAACAGTCGAGAATTGTCCAAGAGCAATTTCTAGTGCTGGACCACTCCCTCCTACCGCATTCATGATGAACGAGATAAATTGACAGATGAAAAGAATTAGCGACTACCATGAGATGCTTTTCCAATCTAGTAATCATCACTCACCAACACTCGGATGCCTCTGTTTAGAACACAATAGCTATAGCACGAATGGTTGTGGCCCTTTCAGATGAGAGATGTCTACGCAAGAGGAAGGACTAAATAATGGTGCCTATTCGGCCCGTTTGTCCGGTCTCTATGTGGCCGTATTAGCCAAATAAATTAGTGCAGTCTAGCACATGTCAAAGCATATGAGCATCATGTACTAACTTCTTGACAAATAGAGCAATAAACGATTGCTGATCATATGTTTCTAAGAGTCGTTAAGCGAGCAGTGATCCAATAAGAGATGCCTGATTCCATGACTAACTTGCTACTCCTACCAACTAGACCTTCTGTATGTGAAACATTGTGCGATCAATGGTGTCTTGGAGCTAGGAAACTATAGCGGGTTATGGGAGAATAAAGAAACAAACAATGCAAAGTCAATTAGTGGCAGAGCACTTCCAGAGACGATTTGACCTTGTAATGTGCAAGATCATTCAGGGAAAAACCGGTTTTCAGCTACCACTTAAACAAAAGAATATTGCCGTCCCTTTAATATGAAAGGAACCACTAAGTAGCCACAGTTGGGAGATAGAGATGCTCAATTAGAGAGAAAAAAAAGTACGGGGAGGAAAGAGTAAAAATGTCACTTTATAAAGTTTAGACATCAGAGCATCTCAAGGAGTGGCACTGAACTCTAGGGGTCTCATGTCCACTGCAATTGCCTTCAAAGACCGGTCAGCTGCTTAACTTTCGTGTGTCATATTAATTATCTAGTCAATCTCTAGCTTATTCTCTTACAAGTATACTCTTCATAAAGCATCACCATACTTGACACCCACAAGTTCTGATATACAAGGCAATAGGCATGGTTTAGACATCATATTGGAGACAATCTCTGGCGCAAAGTAGTGATTCATAATCACCAGGTTCTTATTGAGTTTTATGAACACAAAAGGCTGAACTATGCATTTTACCAAAAAAAAAAAGGCTGAACTATGCACAACCAGACTAAAATGTCTCCAATTCAATTGCTATCATAAGGGCATATATAACGCTGCTGAGAGAGCAACCACCATTACTTATTTATCTGCCCAACCGTGATGGGTCAATATATTTTATGGACAATAAAGATCCTTATCTTATTTACTACCATGGTTAGCCAAGTCAGACACAGCTTTAGCTGCTTGATTCAGGACATCTGAAACCCAAAGAGCTCCCTTCGAGAAGTAGCTGCTGTTAACAACTGCATGAGCAGCTGATACAGCTGCTTCTCCTGCAACTGTTGCTGCAACAACAGTGGCAGTTCCTGTTGCGAGGACTGCTGATCTGGTGATATCTGAGACATGGTATTTCTCATCGACGGATCTCACAACTTCCCTGCCTGCAGTTATCTTATCGGTGAGGCCGATTCTGTCACTCAGCTCTGTGATCTTTGCAGCTGCTGTGGATGACACCTGATGTGATTCATCAAAAGCCTTGGCTCTTGTCAATGCATCCTTCCCCAGATCATATCCCTTGGCGATCATTGTCACAACAACTTCCTGTGCAAGTGTCACAGCTTCACTCGGGGAGGAAACCATAGGCATCGCATGAGTGGCCTGTGCATGGAAAAGAAAAAATTAGAGATATCTGAGTGTGAGCATAAATTCAGAACCTAGATAAAAGAAGCCATGAAGTTTTTCTAATTGTGCAAAATCATCAGCTTCACCAAGATATGCGCACTCTAATTCACAATCTGGTTTCACAAGACGATCAAGTTATGCACTGACCTGACTACAGCTTAAAGTACAACTATACAAGCTTCTTAAACATTACAGTCGGATGATCTTGGCTAAAGAAGCAAGCAAGAAAATAAGTTATAATTTCATTTTGGCAATTGTTCTTGAATTTCCTGTGAGCCAACATAGTTTCAACTCAAATGGACTAATTAGCCTTGATTAAATTGAATTTGATGTTCTGTGCCATCACTTCAGGAACATCCCAAAATTCAAAAAAAGAACCTTTGGCATTCCGCCTGTTGGACAAGCATAAACTCCTCAACTTGTTGCATGAAGCACTTAAGCATAGTTGCGCACACAAACAGATACATCACTTTTCTTTTTCTGCCATGCGTGTATATCTCAGACTAGTATACAACATACAACTTCAACCAAACTAAGCATCTTCATTTGATCACGAGTCCAAGCCTGCAGAAATTTGCTAATATTCATTTTGTAAACTGAACCAGCAAATCATCGTTACTGGTATAGTAAAATGATTCAAGTACCACAACACCAGTGACATCATCAGACTTCTGTGAAGGACCAGTCCAAGGATCTGACTCATCTATAAATGCTCCCCAACGTGAAATGCCTACACGTCGGTCTCCAATTGTGGCTCCCTGACAAATCATATCAGTAAAGTGCTTAAAGGGTTTATATGAAGAAACAAGAATTTTCAAAGTTCACCCCACAGGAAAAGCTACTCAACGTACTTCCCAAATTCCCCATGCAACTACAAAGAACTAATGTACTACGTGCAAAACCAGTATCAAACCTCTATAGAAGAATAAGATTTGAGTGGGTCAAGCACCATAACACTTAAAGACCAGGGGGTTTCCAACACTAATTTGAAAAAAAAAGGAGACCCCAGTTAGTTTTCTTTCTTCAAGTGAGAGGGGTCACTCACATTGAGCAATAGAGCAGTCTCCAGAGTGTAAGCATCCTTGAAAGTCACGTAAGCTGTACAAGCATATTCACCAGACCTAGATTTTAAATCAAACATATCTTATCAAAATGAAGATGCATTGTCACTCTAACAAAAACCTAAAGGAAGACCTGAGAGTCATAGACATTGTCTCACTATCAGTGAGATGCAAATCACAGGATTGCCTGCTATTAAAACTCTCTAACACAAAAAGTGGAGTGCCAAATTGTTCTCTAATGGGGAAAAAAGAATTAATCAACCCATCAACGAGTCTAAGTCTCGCAAGTTGCAACCTTCAAAAAGCAAGAATCTGAACAAGTATGTTCACATGTTGAGATGAATAGAATTTGATCCTTTGGGAATACCTTGTCATTCAGAATTTTAATAACAAAATTACTTTGAATCCTGACATATTTCATAAAAGTATTTTATATCAGGTGAATGTCTGGGCTTGAGTAAGAAAATAGCAGCTAGCCTCATTGGTGGAGTCATTAGACACACCATTGAGGAACTGACATAAAAAATGCTAGGTCTTCTCTGACCTCATGAAAGATAATCTACGATCTTGTTGATTTTAAAATATGTCACTTTTGAGTGCCCATCTATAATAGATTAAGCAAAGATAACCAAATACTAATCCAGCCCTTTTTCACTGTTTACTGATAACTGGTAGTACTGAGCATCCAAAAGAGACAATGCCAGCTCCTATTGACTCTTTTTAGAACCATGGATCCACCATGATGTCAAACTAACAGATTTATCAAGTCAAGCAGGCTGAGGAAATGTGCAGAATAACATCCATTACTCACATAAACAGAGCTTGTCTTAGAAATCAACTCAATGACATCCACAAATGTATTATCTTTCTGTTTCATATACGACGCAAAAGATAATGAATAGTAATGAGAAGATCAAATAGGGACCGAAATTCAGCCATTTTTCACTGGTTACTCATAACTAGTAAAACTGGGCATCCAAAATGAGACAATGCCTACTAATTCCCCATGATGTCAAATTAACAGATTTATCAAATCAAGCAGACTGGGTGAAATGTGCAGATTAACATCCATTATTCATGTAAACAGAGCTTGTCTAAGAAATCAAGTCAATGACATCCACAAATGTATTATCCTTCTATTTCATATAAGACGCAAAAGATAATGAATAGTAATGTGAAGATTGGGGACTGAAATTCAGCCCTTTTTCACTGGTTACTCGCAACTAGTACAGTAGCACTGAGCATCCAGAATGGGACAATGCCTATGGATCCCCCATGATGCCAAATTAACAGTTTATCAAGTCAAGCAGACTGGGCGAAATGTGCAGAACAACATCAATTATTCACATAAACAGAGCTTGTCTTAGAAATCAAGCTAAAGACATCCACAAATGTATTATCTTTCTATTTCATATAAGATGCAAAACATAATGAATAGTAATGTGAAGACCGAAATTCAGCCCTGTTTCACTGGTTACTCATAACTAGTAGCACTGAGCATCCAAAATGAGACAATGCCAGCTCTGTGGGACCCTAATTAAGGCCATGGATCCTCCATGATGTCAAACAAACAGATTTATTAAGTCAAATAGGCTGGAGGAAACATAATGTTTCATCCATTATTCAGATTACAAAGCCGACGTCTTAAAAATCAAGCCAATGACATCCAGACATGTTTAACCTGTCTCGTCAAGATAACACAGGAAAATATGAGTAAAGCGGAAACCGTTGTTTCCATATATGTTTCATCCAAGCCACACAAATAGATAAGAAACAATTACTTAAGAGTCCGTTCTTAAAGTTGAAAGGTGATAAAGGAAAAAACT